>NW_028259154.1:24275652-24430031 GCF_977971745.1 Zootermopsis nevadensis | reverse complement strand
CGCAATGTTTATTCTTAATAAAAATGCTGTCTGCCCAGTTCAGTATTTATATGAACAATATACTCATTGTTTGAATATTATAGTTATTTATCAACCTTATAATTTCAAACTGTTGTGTACGTAAATGCTTTTCCCATTTTGTAAGCCGTACAAGCAATGAAAATAGATGAGTTCGTTCTGGTAATTCATTTCACAATGACCTCATTTATTATTTACCCTTGAGAGCTTTCTCTAAATTGTGACATTCTAGTAATGGAAATACTGAAATGTTGATATTTTAAGAAACAAACTACATAGGATAATTTTATTTTGTTGTAATTTCTGACATGTACCATATTTAAAAATTATCCCTTATTTGTGTGAGTGTTGTTTCTGCAGTTCTGTCCCTGATACGAAAACCTAAATACGCCCTTGCTCCAGTTATAAAAATTGTTTGTAATTCATAGCTTACCATTTAAGAGGCCTGGATTAAGTTATTTCATGAAAAGTTTTTGAAATATTTATTTATACACTTGCAATATATATCATGTGCTGCTTGTTTTATTTTTGTTTGGCGTGTTCTACGTACATAATCATGTTAACTGTCTCAAAGCAGGGAATTGAAGAAATTGCGGAGAAGAAAGGTTCCTCGTTTCATTTGTCAATTAATACTTCATGTTTTTAAGTAGCATAAAAATGCATGCAACTGCAATTTCTGACTCATTACACAATTTTCCCACTTTCTAGTCATAACATCCAAGGAGACAGTCAACCAGCAGGGTGAAGTTTGAATTCCCTGCTTAAATGCACGTAGTAAGTTGACTCAATTAGTATTTTACTTACTAGTAGTACAGCCATTACCACTTTTATATCGCGTAACAAACTCAGTATAATATATCAAAAATGATAGTCCACTGACAGACAATACATGTTTTGGCTTGTAGCCATCTAAAGATGTTTCCTGAAAATATAGAGCATCGAATCTGAACACTGCGTGGATTATTTTGGCTGTACAGGTATGGATTTATGGTTATGTAGGTAGTTTCAAGTAGTAATGCTTCCAAAGCTTTATTCAGGAGGTGTTTGGTTTAAACCTTGCCAGAACGCAGTATTTTTAAATAGCCCATAACCAACCCCAAATCCTTTAACATTCACCAAACGTATTTGATTTTATGTTAATTACCTTTGCAATTGACCATTATTAAATCATTTACGATCTGCCATACACAAATTTGTTTAATGGAAATTGTATTAATTACAAAAAACGATGACATGTAACACTGCGGTATTTTTGTGTGAATATTATATTAAGAGTTGTCTAAGTCTGTATTATATGCGACGTTTCAGGTGTTGCTATACTTTTTAGGGGTCTCAGGGAATGTCATATAGGGCTCGGCTACCTGTGTCACCTGAGAATACCGAACATAATATTAGTGTGAGGACTGACACATTTATTTTAATGTACTTTATCATGTTTTCAGGCTTATCAAAGTGTACTGTGGTAAGTACATTTCCGTTCTGTCGTATTTTTTACGCGGGGCAGGGAGGGGGTTGTGCGTTACACCAATGCGGTCACATTAATTCTGTGAGTGCCGCGTAGAGGAGTCAGATGAGCTGTGGAAACTTCGGACAACTACTGGGGTAAGAACATTTAATTATAATCAATCTAAGCATTTTCAAATATGCAGTTTTCGTTACCACGTTGGCTTCACTTTTTTTTTGATTGATTTATGGTATTTGATTAATGAAACATGTCATTTAGTGGCCCAACATCGGACCAGAAAAAGGCTTTGTAATGACTGGACTTGAAATTTAACCTATATTCGTTCAGAGGAATTCAGTAATTTTAATGTTGCACAGCATGCTATCGTTCCAAATAGTTTCTCAGTTTAAATTATTTAGAGTGAATTTACTTTTAATGATGTACAAAATTCTACTGTTCGCTGGAAAAGCATTTTAAAACCATTTTACCTGGTCTGATTACCTACGTATATGTAACTTCGTTAGTCTTTTGTTATCTCAGAGGTTGTGAAGGTGTTTATTGCTTGTATCTTTCGGAACCTGGTATTGTATTCATAATGGACTACATACAATGTCAAGCGAAGTAACCTCAAATAGGACTCGAAATGTGTTAAACAGTTACGCTTTACTTCATTCTGTATTTTAGTATTATTCTGTTTCTTGTATTTAGAAACAATGTAGATTATCTGATTAGACTACAGGCCAATTTGATGACAGTAGTAGACGTTTTAGACCGAGTCTTCTGTTCGTCTCGTTTTACCGCAACGCCATTAATTATAAAAAGGTTGGTATTGAGTCGTTAATTTAATATGTATACTCGATACGTAGCCTACAACGAATTAAGACTACATTTAAAATGTTTCATTGCCATTCATTTTCGTATTTCATGCGGTTTTTTACTCTCGATTTCACGGTCTCTTTCGTATTTTCTGTGTTCGCTGGCTATGGTTCTTACCGATGGGTCTCTTTCCTTCCTATCGAGTCCATACGTACCTCACGTGGTAAACAGTAAGAGTTGCATCTGACAGAACCTAACCTGCTCTAGTACCTGTTGAATTGTAGTCTGTTGCTCTCCGATGTGTAGGTCGGGGTTTGTAATCCGCTGTATTGGTGTTTTGCGCTAGATTATTTGTATGTTGTGAAAGGTCTATGGCGATGCAGGGAGGTGATGGTGTCTTTTTGGTGGGTGAAATGGGGTACTTGAAGATGCGTTGGACCTACATTACTTGATTAATTAGTTCTCCAGTGTTGTTTTAATGTTCCCGGTTTTACAATATAGAAAGTAGGGCCAGTTTGAGAAGACGGAATTGAGCCATGTAAGAGTGATTGTACATACCTGCTGGTATTTGATGTTCAAATACATTCCTTCATAAAAAGATGGGAAAATTGCAGTCCAGATTGGACTAAACATAGATTTTTTTTCAGAGAGCATTATTCTTACTATTGGTGGAAATCTTGTAGAGGAGTCATTAAAATAGATTTTTATTCGTGCAGTCAACAGGTTTAAGTCGCGTGTGGGATTTAGGGCCTAAATATTGCTGAAAGAGATCCTGTTATATATAGTATATCGTATTAAACGTTGATATTATTTTTGTATTTTGTTTATCGGATGTTCGTTTATTTCGACGTCGCTGTCAGTAGATCAGACTATGATTAAGGGTTAATTTAATGTGGCCTAATTTAAGATACTATACCAGGATTTGCCTGGCGGAACTGAAGAAAACCACGAAACTCCTCAGACAGGATATCCGGTCTTCGGGTCGAGACCTGAGTCTTAGTCACTCGACGAGACTTTTATGAGCAGTCAAAAATAAAAATGAAACGCTATTTGAGATTCATAGTGTGAGTTATATTCAGCCGATCCAAAGCAAAATTAAATTTATTGTGCAACTTTCAGAGTGTATCACCAGTATCAGATGCTACCGACATCTGTTGGGTAACTTTGGACATGAATCATGCCGATGGGTAGAATATAGGACACATGCCACATTTTCATTGTGCGTTTATTTTGTGTATTATGTTCAAAAAACGCATAATTAAAAGCGATAGATACATTTGGTTCCCCAATGGCGATTTTTTTACGACAGTGGGAGACATACTGAGATAAGGGGGCTCATTGATTGCGTTTCGAACCTCGTGCATTTAATCGAATGGATTCCCAGGGATCCAGTCGTGTTGTAAGGGCTGCAGAACTCTACGGCGCTCCATACATCGTGACGATCGAGCGAGTCACGCATGTCTGAGTACTGACAGGAATTATGTAAGTGTAATGGCTGGAGGACACTGGTATAGAAATAGACATCACGTGGTCGAAGTAAGTGCTTTCAGAAACACGGTATTTGCTGCCATACGAAGAACTGTACGGACCACTTTTGCGTTACACGGAATAAAGATGTTGCTGATGTAACAGCTTTTAGAACAGACCTGAAACTTGAATAATTCAGATGTTCATTTCTGTGACTGGCATAGTAGCGTAGAATCCTGAACAGATCACGTTCTAGCACAGATATTGGGCCTTCCATCACAAAATATTTCTTTTGTAACTAAATTATGTTGAGAAAATTATATTACGAGAAGCTTCAGAATTTGTGCTGTCTAAGTAATATTTTTAAGGTGATCAAATCAAATGGAATGAGACCGTCGGGGACATGTAGCACGGAAGGGAGAGAGATTAAAAACGCACAAGTTACAAATTATGATTCGGAAAACGTTAAGGGAGACCTAAGTTTAATACCAGGACAATATTGAAAGACGAATAAATCGGGTATAAGGGTGTGGACTGAATTAATGTGGCTCAGGATATGGCCCAGTGCCAGGCTGTTGTGTACACGGTAATGAACCTTCCTGTTCCACGAAAGACAGGAATTTTATTGACCAGCTCAGAAAATACACTTATTAACAAAAACAAAATAAGTTGCTGGATACAGTTAGACCCACTTTTATTAATAATTACCTTATATTATGGTACATTATTGATATTTAAAGAAACTGTCTTCAGAAGAAAGCTGCTTTGTAAACTAGTTCACTGATTTAAGGCCTACCCTTCTGCTGTAAGGATTATGTTAATAGTGGAAGCCTTACGGCAGTGATCCAGTTAAATACAGCAAACGGCCCAATCACTTTGTATAGAAATTGATAAACTTATTTACAAATATCTTATAATTTTAATTATTATATCCTACTGACCAGGAGGACGCCACGCTGGCCTTGTAATCCTGGGGTCTCGGGTTCGATTCCCGGCGGTGCCCGAATTTATAACTTGTGTTGGGCAAGGCCGTGGTCTAGGCAACACGGAGGTTTCCTCAGGGGGCTTCCCCGGTTTCTCCGTGGCATCCCAACAATTACTCCATTCACACACAGAAGAAGGCAATGGCAAACCACTTCTGGATCATCTACCAAGAACGTATATGAACAGGTCCCAGTCCGAGAAAAGGATGGAAGGATCCTGTTCATATGGACCTGTCGTCAGACAGAACACTAAATAAATAAAAATACCCGGAAAAGAAGTCTTAAAACATGAACTAGCTCTCTGGTAACAGAGGTGTTGAAACTAAATTCTGAAGAAACCACAGGAAGCTTCAAAAATACCTCATAAAGCTGTTCTTTGTGTCGTGTTTTTATTGTTCAGTTTTGTCAATAATTGCGTACTGAAATTCACAATAGTTGGTTCAAGGTCGCTGAATTCTCCAATAGTCAGTCATTGATCAGGCTATTACTGCGTCCAAAGCCCCAGCCAGCTAAAGCAGTGTTTGTGGCTGGCTATGCGCGCAGTAGTGAAAGTACTGAAAGTGAAAATGTTAGTTTTAATTTCAATTTTCATTGTTTGTTTAACTTCATGGATGCATTGTTTCTTTGACAGCAGATTCGTGTTGTGTCTGCCAATAATTAATACGTATACATGAATGAGATTCTTTGTTCCTGGAGCGTTAGTGACTGAATTCAAAGTTGTGCGCCTTCCAACGCGGACGTCAGCATCATTAAAAAGGACATGACCCGTTTCAAGGTTAAGGTCTAAGCGAAATTTTGTTGGTGCATCAAGTACATGCATGGTGCAGTTTGAGGTCACTTTGTGCCTCCAGCCGGGCAGCTGTCTGCTACAGACGTCTGTCAGCTAGCTAGACCGACCGTGCCGTGCCGTTCCGTCACGAGCTTCGTCTGGGGGAAGAGGTGGTTCCCCGATCGATGCCAGACGGCGGGGGCCACAGGCCCGTGACGTGACTAATCTCCTCTTCCTCTTAAGTGAGGTGTGTGCTGTTCCATTCCAGGCAGCCTGCTGTTGGTCTCATTTCGTATCAATCCGCCCACTTCCACAATTTCTTTCGTCTAGTCCGTCACATCTGTGATTTTTTGCGTATGAAAGTAACTATCTTATGTAGGGCGATGAAACACATGGAGCTAACTTAAAGGGCATAGCTCATAGAAAGAGAAAGGAGTCGAAGCAGAGTTCGATTGCTGCAGGTTGCGCCCCGATCAAACCGCAGGCACCGTGGTTTTGGCTAATGTAATTTGTTGGACACCGAATTGTTGTTATATACGAGGCTAACGAAGGCTTCAGAACTTGGTAATTGAGTGATTTCTCTTTCGGTTTAAAGCTGCGCTCTTAGGCTGTTCATCCGCATTGCCGAGTAAAAGTGAGTAAGGACACAAATGATTAGACAAATACGTGGATGTCGCTGAATGTATAAACAGATAATATGAATAAGACTGACTGTCCCTTTAAGCTGGTCACTACGCCCTTGGCAGTGGTTGTGGTTCTGGCTCAGACCGTCACGGGTTTGAATCCCTTTTCCACTGCAGATTTTATGTGTATTTGTAATCACCTCTGACCACGCCATGTATAGTCTCTAAGCTTACAGGGTAATTCCATCTCCCGTGGACTTATTACAGAAGTCACAAGAACCTCTATTGAATCCTCTTCTGAGCTACTTAAATCCAGTCTACGCCACGACATTCCATTTTTACGTGACACATTTTAATATTATATTTTTAAAGTGTATGTTTCACAAATAGTCACCTCCTTTTAGGTTTTCAAACTGAAAATGTGTATGCACGATTTATTTCCCCATTATGCTCCTGTGTTCCATGCACATAAACACTTCGGGCTAATGTGTACTGAAAAATGTTTTCCGGGGTTGAAATCGACCCCTTGAATTAAAGAGAAGACGATCTGAAAGAGTCATCAGAAGTGATCTGAATCTAATTTGCATGCAGATATTAACTCGCACATTTATGCAAAGCGTCGTTAGATGAACAAAAGAAAACCCAAGGAATTTAATAAAATTAGACAATTAGAGTCACACCGATGACATTATAAAACTTTGATATCATTTATAGAAAATTTTATGAAAATTCTGCCTTGTCACATTTACGAAGTGTGTTCTAACAATGCTTCGTATCTGCTTAGAGCAGGCTCACAGTCTCTCACATTCCACGTGAAGAACTGAGGTCAGAATGTGAACCTAACCTAACCTGTAGACCTACGCTTCTAGTGACTGTCTGAGAATGTGTGGGGTTTTACCTCCACGATCTTGTTATACTCGCTGTTGTATGGAGAGAAGTGAACTTTCCCACATTTCAAGGAGAGGCATTTATTATTCTCCACCCATGTTATTACCAGACCGATAATCATTTGCATTTTCTTTAGAATGCGTTCCCTAGGCAGACTACATAAAATAAAATAAATAAATCTTCCACATTTGCATGTATCATCTTTGAAATTAGTGGATTATTGGGTTTATGGACTAAAAGTTGTTGGGTGAACTTTTATTGTCGTCTGTATACTAGGCAAAACCATAATTCCTGCTTTACGTGAAACCCATTTTTAATGCTATCAACATTTTAGAAAACGTCATATACTGTCATGTCACTTTTCCCCATTCATTTACACATTTTACTGAAAATTATTTTCGATATTGTGAGTATTTAAGGAAAGTCACGCCAACACGTCTTGCACGGCGTCACGCTTAATTAAGCACAAATCGCAACTTTGTGTTAGCCAATGAAAAAGCAATTTGTGTATCTGTGGAGTTATATCTGTAGTGAAACCTTAGCTAATTCTTAAATGAATTAGGAATTAGTATCAAGGCCGATAAGGGGCGACTTGTTAGGGCATTGAGCGTACAGTACGTCTTTTGTCAGCCCCGGGACTGAGCGCTCCGTTCCGCTGTTTGCAGCAACCACGGGCCCGATTTCCGCCCTTGCGATTGACTGGATGGTGGTTGGCACAGGTCCCTCATCTTTCAGAATCCAATTTAACTCGTTGCATGTGCGCAGACAAAGATGCGACAAGGAGATGACGGTTTGCGAGCAGAAAGATTGCGATCAATAAATTATTTCCGCCTAGTTTTCATTTTTCCCGTTACTCACACAGTCGACCAAAATAAAGTGTAGGCCTATGTCTACTCGCATGTTGGCTTGCAGTTTTGGAATTGTTAATCCAAATTACATCCAGCTTTTATCTTTCCAACAATCGTGACGTAATTATGGAAGTGACTATGAACATTTCTAAAAGTTTCACGGGTTACATTGTGTTATAGTAATGTAGGTCTGTGGAGAAAAAGTGTAAACGAAAGCTCATTAAAAACGTTTGTCTTCCGGAGTCTGACGCAGACATCGAACTACCGAAAGACCAAATATCCACTGAACAATCAGTCCCGGACAGCCGGCATAGGGTGGTCCTCCAATTTGAGAACTGGTTACACAGTTGACGTCATCATAAAATGCTGTTTTACCAGACTTTTAATTGTATCGTTTGTGAAGAACTGGGTGATATTTGAAATATTAGGACGTTATATAGATCAGATTATCGGAACAGGCTAGGAACTTAACATTAAAACGAATCTCGAGGAGGTAGGTTGTTCTTTCTTTGTGAAAATTGATCACTAAAAAGTTTCTTGAGAGGCTGGTTCATCTATAAACTGCACACGCTATGGACTCCACGTTTATGTCGTAAATTATTACCTCGTAGGCTGCTTAGTTCTTAAACACAATAACCGAATGTATCATAAAATGTCTGTCTGTTGCCTCTGAAACGTTTCGCAGTTAATGGGTAAGGAATTGTCAGTAGAGTTCAGATGCTTAGAGGCAGTAAGCTGGCAGAACCACCTGGGAAACAGAATCATTGAAAAGGAAAGTTACCTTTGCTTAAGAAATATGAAAGTGCCATAAGAAGCAAATTTTTCCCGATTTGCTCAGACCAGAGCCTGCAGCTAAACTTTGCCTTAGTAAGGTTTCATATCGAAGCACCGCAACCTAACATGGGGAGCCTGAACTTTGTAAGAGACATCTCTTTCTCAGGCAAAGTCGGCCTATTAGCATTTAAAGGCCGCACAAATCACATTCAACCCATCGAGATCTGACACATGCCTGTCACGAAGACGCTGGATCTAATTTCATGCATGACTACGTGCTCTGATATTACCAAATTATTGCCCTCAGGTCCCCGCTCGAAAGAGTGATCCAGGATAAATCATGGAAATTTTGGAGGATAGATGAAATATCGGAGTACTATTTACTTCAGGGGCAGGGATCTTTCTGGGCGCTGGGTTCCAGCTAGCTTTCTAAATTCGTATTTTATGGAACTGAAAGTTCATTACCTTGTTTACAAAATAATGCAACTGAACTAAATATCGCGCAAGTTTAATTCAGTCGGCTTCCTCACACTGTTTCCTTAAGACACGTTTTAATAATACACACGCCCTTCTGTCTGTGTGTAGATCTTTTAATGGTCTACATTAAGGTTTCTGAGTAAAATTTTGAAAGTATTTCTTACTCCTTAAATTGAGTTTTCTTGTTCTTATCCTTTCTAATATTATTAGTTGTTGGCGGAAGGGCGAATGTGTTGTCAGAAGACAAGATTGACGCTTAAGGATTTTGATATTTTTGGCAAGAAACATTTGTAGGCGATTTGCTATGTGATAGAGTGCTTGAGGTTGTAGCACGCATACAAAATTTTAGCTGGGAATTTTGAAGGGAAGAATAATACCACTTTGCGAAATTAATTAATTAATTTTGTTCAAGATTGGTTCCAGTGGCCGGCTGTTTGAAAATGGTAAAGAACCTTCAGGGAATTTAATGACTGACTGAGCAACTATCAGCCTATCAATTAAAAAATATGCTTCTTGGAGTTAATTAATTAGTGACAGCAATATTGATTTTTAACACAAATGACTTTCAAAGCTGAGGAGTAATGCCGGATATTTGAAGTAAAGTTTTGAACATTTAATACGTGAATGGCTGACGGTAAAATGTATGCGAGGTGTTTAATGAAATTATGAAGAAAAACAGTTTAACGCGAACACGAAATATCGGCAGCGCTTATGTAAAAAAAAAGTACACCTATCTACATACTTCAGTATTTGTTTCATGTTTTATTGACAAATATTGAAAACTAAAATAGAATTTAAAAGATTTATTATCTCGTATAGTGTTATTAGAAACATGTCAGTATACACTATAATTACTTCATCTGAGAAAACGCGTTACGTGATGTTCTAATCCATGTGTTAATTGGTATCAATTCTATGAATTAAATAAAACCCAACGCAATAACTTTAATCCATAAATATATGTTTTATTGCATTACAAACAATTTTGCGGGCAGGTTTTAATTCTTTTTCACTCATCAACACTGGTTTTATTGATAGCGAAAAATTGATTTTCGATCCGTGTGGGAAGACGGCTTTTAGTTAAAATATATAATAATATTGTGTTCTTACTGTTACAAATATATTTCATATTCCAAACTTATTTGCATATAAATAAATAACTCCCAAATTTATTAAATTTATTTACAGAATAATCAAAACAAACATAAGATACGTAAAACGGGAGGATCAGCGGAACACATGCTACAATAATGAACAAAACGGACGAATATATGGAAAGACATGCATTATAATATAAAGTAATTTTAAAAGACAACACCTGAAGATGATGCTTTGCATCGAAACATGTAGTGAAGTGAATGAAGGCGCTCTATTGTAACATCATTATAGTGATGAATGGCGCAAATTTAAATTTTAAATTTTAACATTTAAATTTTAAATTTTAACATCTATATAAAGTTTGTGTATTGACCTGAATTTTATTATATATTTTAATCATAAAACACAAACATGACGCATGTAAACCTTAAAATTACGGCTTTTAGTGTAATCGCTATAGTGTTGCCGGTACTGAGAGTGAAAATATTTGAGTTTGTGCTAACCTTCAGTTCGTGAACGATTACTTTGAAATTCTTGAACAAACATCTACTGAATAAGTCAAACACATTTCGTCACTGCTTACAAAAGCATCGCTTATCCTGTTTAGTTTAGTCTGTTTATGTCAGTGTTATCTGTAGGACTTTGGATACAGACAGTAACATTCTAGACGAGTGTTTTTAAATCGGTGACGACATATGCAACAATTTCCTTCCATTAAACTGGAGACAAGTACAGATACCATGCAATTGATTAAAACACAGAGTAAATATCACACGTCTTTTATATTGTCGTAACCAGCGGGTTAACTCATTGGTAGAGCAATGTAAAATAACATTGAATTTATTCATTATACGGTTACGTAATGACGCTGAACCTACTGTTGTGGTTATCTAGAGTCAGATATAATATGGTATAATGACTGTAGATATAAAAAACGTGGGACAAAGGGGACGTGGCCTATTTTAATATATTCTTCCGGTATTTCCGTTGTTTACTTATGCCAGATTACACGGCTCAACAACCCAGAGGACAGTTATCTTCGTACTCATCGCCGTGAGAATCTTAAAGCCTATGCAGAGTTGACTGTTTCATGCAAATATGAGACTTGAAAGTCACGTCTGTGGAACAAAAAGGTAAGACCTATAAATTCAACGTAGGACTTCTTAGTGTCTGAACGAAGGGGGAGACGTTTGCAATGAAATCCACTCTGTACATGTTCAAAAAGCACGAGTGTCTCACCTGGCACGACGATCACAAGTTACGGAATCTGTCCGTCTACCTGTCTGCGATCTAATGCCATCAGAGGACTTGGTAAACGCATTTCACTGTAATTTATACTTGAGAATCTTACCTACTATAAGATAAAAAAACATTTATTTTATTTTTAGACCATTCCATGTTAAATGAGGGAGTTCTATTTGAAACAAAAAAAATTTAGACTGTTTGCCACATAGAAATTTTTTTATCATGTATATTTCGAGATTACTGATAAATATTTCATTTGAGAATAAATAACGCCTATATGGACTGCCAATCTTTGAGTATTTGAACATTTCATGTGGATGACGACATCATCTAACGCAGGAATTCGAAATTTTAATTTGCGAACGTATCTCTGTGTTGCTGATAGAAGCACCAAGGCTAGTTTTACTGTCATTCCAGGAACTGGTTACACTCTCTTCTAACCAAATTAATTCACAATTTAACGCGTAGTATGATAGCCAGGATCCCCGAAGCAAAATAACATGTTAGACAAATTAAACCACTTCAAATGACAGGATGATATTTGTTCTGTACTGCAGATTTGTTGTGTCCATATAGCTCCAGTGCACAACACACCGAAGTTGCATATTAATGGTTTACTAGTCGTAATGATGTAGAATGCTTGGGCTCACACATGAGTCTGCCTGTGTTTTATTAGCGGGACAGTGTGTGGTAAATGGTTATAAAATGAATATCAATGATCACAACAGTTATAGTTGAAAGGCTGATCACATTTAAAATACACAAACTGATAATGACCTTTTCAAATTGTCTAGATCTGATATAAAACTGAGAAATTATACGCTTTTTGTACGTGGCATGAACTTAATAAGTGTACGCTAGACAATCGTCTTATTATGTGGTACGTAAATACAACAGCATTTTTTGGAAATTAAGGAAAACCGCCAAACTTGGCCTCGAAATTTCTTTTATATTTCCTTCCTTGCAATTTTCAACACACACACACAAAATTAATCAGCCTTAATAGATGAGTCTCGAAAGTGACTGTTTATGAGCTGAACGATCGGGTATATTGGGACTTAATTTTTAAATGAATCTTAAATAAATACGATGATCTGACTTGGGTTAAGGACCAATGACAAGATTTTTGTGAATACGATAATGAACATTTTGGTTCAATAAAACACGCGAGATTTCGTGAGTAGCTGAGCAACTCTCAGCTTCTGAGGGCTGCTGATCGTGTTCGATGGTGTTTAGTTGAATTCAGCCTTTACAATTCTTGTGCGTTAAAAATGACATTTAAGGCCATGTTTGAAAAATTTCATGTGGTGGTAATTTATATTAAAGATAACGCTGAATCAGAAATGAAAGACATTCGACTAGCGGTATAATTATTAAAATAATTAACAACTCCTGCTTCACTCACTATACAGATGAGTGGGTTCGAATCAGGCTCGAGACTTGGATTCATGTCCGCCATTTTATATATTGTGTTGTCTTGTGTGTAGAAACAAAGGAGTTGCGACGAGCCGAAATCCCGTCCAAGAAATCACAGCAGATGTCTGAAAACATAGAGAGGTTTCAGGATTAATTCTGAACCGGAATATTCCAGAGCGGCTAATCCATTAAATTTAAATAAGAATTTAACGAAAGCAATTTAATGAGATTTCATGATGTCATGGCGGCGATTATGAAGATGACTGTCTTCTTGGACATTGCCCCTTATATTCCTATAAGAAGATAATAGGTAATTTGGTAGGACTCTGTAATTAGCATGAAGGAAGTTATAAATTAAGGTATTGGCAAGAGTATTTTAAATATTAACGCGTTCTGTGTGACTTGCAAAACGTAATTTTACGGATCAAGATTTGACTAAACTGAGCCCCATCTGTTATCATTATTTAACGAGAATTAGGAAAATTTAAAAATAATTTGTGGAAACGTATATATTAAAGCGCTGCACGATACTAGTTTTAAATTTATCGTCTTATTCAGGGTTATAGGCGCACAACACGACAGACACTGAAATAGCTTGAAAACATTTCAGAGCAAATACACAACCAAAGTTTTATAAAGACTTTGTTGAGAATGCGGAGACTTTTGTGACAGGCAGTGCCACCAGGTAGAGGTAGTGTCGATAAGATAACAGCAGCTGTTGTCAACACGGTAATGAATTTTGTGTTCCATTAAAGGAGAGGAATTTCTTGATCAGTTGGGAGACTATCAGCTTTGTATGAACTCCTTTACCCACTGAAATTAGAATATTTCTATCTAAGCAAGGAGCAAAAATTATAATAGAAACAACTACAAAATTAGGACCTTTGTAATTTGAAACTTCGCGTTGTTTATATCTAATACAGACTTGTTATTATGGTGACCAAATCAAAATAAACCGGTCACCTAGCATGCATGTCCTTAGTGGGAAACCCTGAAGCGATGACGTCACTTGGAAACCAATGAGTAGATGGAGGATAATATTAAAAAGACAGTAAATAAATTAGACGTAAAGGTATGGACTAGATTCAACCGAGAAGGGCCGAGACATGGACTCTTGCGTATATGACGATGAACTTTAGACCTGTAATTTTTCAACTTTGTACTTTGTTAATTCGTTGGTCCAGTATTTTACGCTAATTACTCCGGTAATTTTACGAATCCATATCAATTACTGAAGTTTGTATATAACGTCAAACGAGCTGCAGTACGATGTTCACAATGACGAATTGGTATTGTTTTAATACAATTCTCATTTGTTTGGAGAATTCGAGGAAAACACTGAAAACAGCTGACAGAACACCTGTTCCTTGTTTTAGAATGTGTCCTGTATCGTTTTAATATATTCTGTGCCACGTAAAATAACTTGTACGCTTCACCCACAGTCATTTGTTTGATTGCTTGTCTCTCTGCCTATTTATGTGTTTGTTGTTGTCTTATTTTTCTTGCTTCCTTCCGCTAGTTTGTTTTTGGTTCACTGTAGATCTGTAGGGCCACTGGTTCAGGCACTTTACACGACCTCCTCGATTGGGGATCAGCTGCTTATTAGGCTCCTACAACTCGATCGAGATTCGAACCCGCGATTTCATTTTTTGAGCGGTCCATAGACCGTGTGGCCACTGTGTTAGATACGTTTACTAACCCACAGCATACCGAAAAATTTCTAACAAAATTTATAAATATATACGAATGTAATGTTTCTTGTAGAAAACCCCCCCATAATTTTGCTCTTTTTGAGAATTCTGCTAAAATATAATCTGTTAGCAAGTAAACCAGTAAGCGTGAATATTAAATCTTGCTAATGGCTCGGTACTCCTCTAATTATAATCAGCGTGTTGTTTATTACGCGGGTGAAACCAGGCGCGCACAGGCGGCGAGCTGCATAGCCCAAGCTGTGAACAGCGTTTCATTGTATTTGCATTGTTTTAATAGCAAACCTGCTGTAAACACGCCTTGTTCTGTTATGTGCCTGCCCTTTGCTGGACCGTTCATGAACTTCATACAAACATGGAGCAGCGAAGCAGAGCAGAGACTTTGTAAATTCATACGCGGTTAAACGTTGCGTCAAACAAGCGGCTAAAAATTTGCAACAAACAGAAAATTGAATTTTTAATCACAAACGCGGCTGAATATCGCATCAGATGCGACAAATTCCTTTCTTTATTCCGAAAACTTATTGATTTTTTTCTGGTGTCGATCGAATAAGTTCGATGATAAGGCCTAACGAATTGAATGAGATGTCGAAGGAAACCAACGCGGCTTGTAATGTGGTACTACACGAGCATTTTCAAATAGCAACTGAGAAAAATCTCGAAAAGGAATCCATAACAACACACCGTCTCCGGAAATGTTTCGAACCGAGAACAGTCGGAATACGTGTTACGGCTATTCCTAGCTGACGATTGCACCAAAGTTCAAAGCTGATAGTCACCAAGCCGTTCAAGAAATGGTTCCGAAGGTTTACAACCACATTTAAAAGAGCCCTTTACCGAAACTTAACCTGAATCAAAGATACAATTTTTAATTTGATCTTCCCATCTATGCATACGTCAGCTCTTTGTCTTGTAATTCTGACCATTTGCCTTCAAAACCACTTCGATCCGTTCAGTATTTGTACAACTACTGAATTGTTTGCTCGTAATTTATTTCAATAAGGAAATCAATGCGTTTTACGGGCCTCATATCGCGGAAACGTGTTGGTGTGAACAGAGCCTAAGTACTGGCCTGCAAACCATGCAGTTTGCGGGTGACAGAGAGAGCATCTAAACTAGCCAGACAAGGTCGTGTTGAGGTGACTACAGCCATGGAATGAGCGGAAAGGAGAGGGGTAGCTGTGTTTCCAGGTGACGTAAGATCCTTATTGCTTTTCTTTCATCATTTTTATGTGCTAGACTCCTGAATCATAGCCCCCAGACACGAGACAACACTCTACGGAACAGAACAATTCTACACAACAAGAATTCCGTAAAGACTTAGACATAACAGTAAAATGTTGCATTAATTGATTCAGGGACACTGGGCACTGCCTTGTCTGTGTCGGAGAGGCAATTTAAACAGAAACAAAGCAGTCATGAAACGCTGAACAGCCGGAGAATATGTAAGTGTTATAATTATTTAGCCTGAGCCCCACTGCCTCCGGCAAGCTTACAAGGATAGTCGCAGACTCCCCCAGTCTGATCGACAGACTGGCGGTAGGGGAGTGGGGAAGGATGGAATCATCCCGTCTCACTCTTTCAGTCTAGACGATCTCCCAGACATCAGGGTCGCATTTGTTTATCTCAAGTATGAGTACAATTTGGTTGCTGATTGTATCTGTGGGCCGCTTGTTACTGGGCACATCTGCTATACGCGTGTCTGATAGTGTTATCTAAATAAACGTCGTTCTTCCAATCAAACAAGCGACTAAAATACATCGGTTACATACAGCGTATCACTGTTCGTTTTAATTAAAACTCACGAACTAGTAAATTTTTTGATAATGGAATGAATATCTTCAATCACTAAAAGTAATTAGGATACACAATATACAAGCTCTTGTGCTTTTATGACTTAATACAAACGACTCTGAAGGGATTATACTTTGCTCAGACGTCATTTCTCCGTTGGTAGTCGAGCCACAAACATGAATCCAGTCCATTTCACCTCAGTTGACTTGAGAAATGGCTCCACCCAAGCATTGCCAACATAACCATATTTCGCTAGATTTACGTGACGAAAGAGCGGTGCACTAGAGGACGCAATTTCGAGCCCGGTATTCGGGAACGCGGGGTCGCCGTAATGCTGTTTCACCCTTACCATTTCCTCTAAGGAAGTGGTTCACACCAATCGCCGACGCGCACTTTCCCCTCATTTTGGAGGACCGAGTCTAGCGGTTAGAACGCTGGCCTTGTAATCCTGGGGTCTCGGGTTCGATTCCCGGCGGTGCCCGAATTTATAACTTGTGTTGGGCAAGGCCGTGGTCTAGGCAACACGGAGTTTTCCTCCGGGGGCTTCCCCGGTTTCTCCGTGGCATCCCAACAATTACTCCATTCACACACAGAAGAAGGTAATGGCAAACCACTTCTGGATCATCTGCCAAGAACGTATATGAACAGGCCCCAGAAAAGGATGGAAGGATCCTGTTCATATGGACCTGTAGTCACACAGAACACTAAATAATAATAAGATGAGGTGGTCTAGCGGTTAGAACGCTGGCCTTGTAATCCCGGGGTCTCGGGTTCGATTCCCGGCAGTGCCCGAATTTATAACTTGTGTTGGGCAAGGCCGTGGTCTAGGCAACACGGAGTTTTCCTCCGTGGCATCCCAACAATTACTCCATTCACACACAGAAGAAGGCAATGGCAAACCACTTCTGGATCATCTGCCAAGAACGTATATGAACAGGTCCCAGTCCGAGAAAAGGATGGAAGGATCCTGTTCATATGGACCTGTCGTCAGACAGAACACTAAATAATAACCTTGTGATGTCTGCGATCTCAGACATTGGAAACCGGCTGTGCGTACTTAATTTATGGATTTTATTTGTTCCTGTTGTAATTACTTGATTTAAAAAAAATCAGATCTACAAAAGATGGCTGTCTTCTAGGTTGTAACGCCGTGTAGTCTTGTAGAAGCTTACCAACGTTTTACAGGCACTTGCTGCCTCCATCATCAGGTCGATGACATCCATCCATCTTCGGACTCCTGCAACATAACTTTAACAGAACATGAGTGACTCGGCTAGACGTTTTGTTCCTGAAGGTCTGATTTGTTCATATGTTATTGAGTAAAACTATATCAACTATTGAGGTTGCAGAGCTGAATGTAATATAGTATTACGTGGTGAGCTAAGAGACATGGAAGTAACCGGGATTTGTTTCCTGGGAGGTGTGCTTGGGTTTTTCCATTCAATGTCGTGTCTGCAAGGAGTGGAAATGTTAGCCCAGATTCCTGTGTAATGGTTACTGGGGGGCTCTTTCCCCGGGACAAGGGGCGGCGAGAACGCGAAGCTGCTGTTACTATGCAGAATTACTCGTCTACGCCCCAAAGAAGGGGGGGGGGGGGTGTAAGCAGCGGGGTGTCCAGTCTTGCCAACTGACGCCAACTGTCTAGTAACACAACTCGACGCTTCAACCCCGCTAATGAACACGATTTTGAGCCAGTTCAATCCGTTTCACAACCTCACAACTTCTTCATTTACAAATCATTCTTAAGAGTGGGCATTGTTCCTCAGATGTGTCTTTCCAGAGGATTCGCGGTGCTACTTCTTACTTTGAAAGTCCCGGTTCGAACGTCGGCAATACTTTTTTCATATCATCACTAAGATCAAGAGGTTGTCTGCACTGGGCTTAATCCAGTTTCTTCTAGGTCATTTTGAACTCATTCATAATCATCTTAGCATCACATTGCATAACATGTACAGATAATACAGCGTCATTAAATAAACCAAACAACGAACACAACGTAGTAGGATTTGAGGTTCTCATGGCGGGGTGAGTACGAAGATGGCTATCTTCTGGGTCGTAGCGTCGTGTATAGTCTGGTAGAATCTGTAAAAGTGGTATTTTGGTAAATATTTACCAGACTATACGCTGCTACAACCCAAAAGACTGCCATCTTGAAACACACCGTATAATACAGTACTAGTTTTTATATTAAACTTTGTTTACCCCTTACGATTTGTATACCAAGTCATTCATTTTTAGACGAGTGTCACTACGTGATCAGAATAAACACAACTTTTAACGTAAATGAGTCAATTATTTTTTTATTTGTGACAGAATTGGGGGACGATCAGGCAGGCTGACGAAAAATCTCCTAGAGAAAAATAGTTCAGATTAATTAACCGGAGAGATTATGCAGTGTCGAATAAAGCGGAAAAGTTTAAACGTCTGGTGAACAGGCAAGGATTTAGAAGGATGCGTCCTGTTTCAAAGCAGCTAGTAGCCCGAGAGAGATTCGAACCGCGTTCATTAAAATAGTCTAAAAAAAGGCCAAACCGTCATACAATTAATACACTAGCGATTGTGGAAAAAGGACAGGGATGTTTAAAGTCCTAGTAAGGTCATGCACATTATGATGAATTGGCTAGAGAATAAAAGAGAATTAATGAACTGATCCATTGGTCACGTGCACTGTTAATTACTGATTGTACCGGCACCACCAAAATTCAGATCTCTGTTGGACCACACGCAAAACTGGCACAGAAACTGTGCTGATATCACGTGCACATCGACAGACCGTGAATTGGTCCAGGAACAGAAGTAGAGCAGAACCCACGGAGTAGCGAGCACATTTCACAACACGTGACCTCTTTACAACACCCCGAACGTCTGTTGTTGTCTGTATCTTGCTGAAGGCGTGTATAACTTTTTCCACTTTAATTCTGCGGCGAATGATGTGATTAGTGGATAAGGCGTTTTTTACAGATGCGATCCATACCAACTAAGTAAATAATTTACTGAGTTATGTACACACTTCCTAGCCCACCAAATAACCAACCGCACAACTTACTGTCTTCATAAACTACGCACTAATCAATTAATTAAGTAACTGAAGTATTAGCTTAACTGACTGACATACTACCTAACTGGTTTGTTAAGTAACTAACCAGCTAATAAACTTACTAAGTAAAGGATTTATTTAGTCTACCAACTAAAAGACTGGGTGACTGCCAGAAATGTGGTATGTAAGATTTGAGGTTTTTACAGCGGTGAGTCTGAAGATTTCTGTCTTCTGGGTTCTTGCGCTGTGTAGTCTGGTCGATGTTTACCAACGTTTCAGAGGTCATACTGCCTCCATCATCAGAGTATGAATATTTCTGTCTTCTGGGTTGTTACGCTGTGTAGTCTGGTCGATGTTTACCAACGTTTCAGAGGTCATACTGCCTCCATCATCAGAGTATGAAGATTTCTGTCTTCTGGGTTGTTGCGCTGTGTAGTCTGGTCGATGTTAAACAACGTTTCAGAGGTCATACTGCCTCCATCATCAGGGCGATGAGTATGAAGATTTCTATCTTCTGGGTTGTTGCCCTGTGTAGTCTGGTCGATGTTTACCAATGTTTCGGAGGTCATTACTGCCTCCGTCATCAGGGCGATGAGTCTGAAGATTTCTGTCTTCTGGGTTCTTGCGCTGTGTAGTCTGGTAGATGTTTACCAACGTTTCAGAGGTCATACTGCCTCCATCATCAGAGTATGAAGATTTCTGTCTTCTGGATTGTTGCGCTGTGTAGTCTGGTCGATGTTAAACAACGTTTCAGAGGTCATACTGCCTCCGTCATCAGGGCGATGAGTATGAAGATTTCTGTCTTCTGGGTTGTTGCGCTGTGTAGTCTGGTAGATGTTTACCAATGTTTCAGAGGTTTTTGCTGCCTCCGTCATCAGGGGGATAAACCTAGCATTTTCCGCTCGATTGGCTCATTCATTGCCCTGATGACGGAGGCAGTATGACCTCTGAAACGTCGGTGGACATCTACCAGACTACACGGCGCAACAACCCAGAAGACAGAAATCATCAGACGTATGGTAGTTCGTAATTAAGTTTAGATTCCCAACCATTAAAGCAGTTTTATTCTGTTTCTATAAAACCCAAAGGAACATGACTGTTAGACCCTACGCGAACTTCCTCATTCTGTGTTCTTCCCTTAACGTGAGAGACCTCGAATGTAATATTGTCCGACGCTCTATGATGTAATAATAGAAGGGGGCAAAGCTCGAAAGGAAATATGAATCAGGTGATAAAATGACGCCGGCCACATGATAATAACGATGTTTATTGTCAATGATCAAACGTGTCTCTTCTATTATAAAATGAACGTTCAAATTATTAGCGTAATAAACAACATAATCAGATCTCTGCTTACTGCTGAATAGCGGTATCAAATTTCAATATCCCCCCCCTCCTCACAATGAAATAACAGTAATAGAGCTGTGAATATAGATCATAAACGATTAAAACATTGCCTATAAATGTAATTCAGTCTGAAAGTTTAATATTATGTGTTTGCTAGAAAAATATACGAAGCTTTGATCAGATAAATAACACGTGTAACACGAACGAATTAATTAGCTTTCTCAAATGAAGAGTAAAAAACTAAAATTGTAAATAATGGTGTGAGATAATTACAAAGGTGCAGTGCGGATTTAATAGGACGATTAGTGAAACTGACCTTTCGTGTATGAGATCACAGCCATTGGAAAGGCTTGTGTTTAAGACGAGTTTAATGAGAGTATTTAGCTCGGTCACGATTTGATTTTCCTGTTCCTACAGAAGGAAGAGACGTGAAGAAACGTGGTCCAGACGGGAGCGAAGGATTAAAAGGGATAGGCCTCATATGAATTAGGATGTGAGGATTTGGGTTGGATTTAACTGGAAGAGCGTGGGATCCATTCTGCTCTGAGATTGTGTACAACTTTCCGAACATTATACAATAGACATATTCATAAACTAACTAACTAGATGGCTTACCGAACCCGAAGGTTCATCACCGAATTAACCAAAGCCCTCCACCGGACCCAGTCCTGGGCCAACAAAATCCAGTTTCCTTCAACTCCTATCTCCCATAGATCCCGCCTGAGATTATCTCCCATCTACGTCTAGGTCTCCCCAGCGGTCTCTTCCCTTCAGGTTTCCCAACCAGTACCCGGTGCACACCTCTCATACATATATTTATTCTTCAAGTCATATTATTTAACGTGTTAACTTAAATCAATTATTGATATAACCTGAAGTTTACCACAGTAGAATACATTGCTTTCGTTTTTAAATAGTAGTTAGAATGAACCCTGTTAAATTTTATAAAAATCTCTTCTGATAATAATAAATTTTTAAAAATTTAATTAGTGTATAAACTTGCGTATTTGTTATATTTGCGTGTTGTCATTTCAATTTTGTGGATTATCCGGGAAAATGTATTTCCCCAGCCAACGCGGATAATCGGATGTGCTCATTTTTCATTGTGAAGCGATATCCCGAGCTGACAGACAACCACCTGCTGTCTATCGCGATTACTTGTTCAGGGTAATGGCAAAGACTTCCCTACCTGGAAGCTTTGTCCTGCGTAGGACGGACAGGCCAACCTGAGACGCGACATTTTGTAGTGACAAGAGACCCACTTGTTAATATACGAGGCTGGTCTACAAAGTAAGTTTCCCTGGGGCCGTTTACAGAAACAAAACACAATTTCATGGAAATATTTATTGCAACAGATACAGCAAGTGTCCAGCTATTTTTCAACATATTCGCCACCGGAATTGAGACATTTGTCATACCGTGGGACCAACTTTTGAATACCTGTGTCGTAGAAGTCTGCCGCCTGGGATTGGAACCACTGTGTGACAACCATCTCCGCCTCTCTGTCATTCTCAAAACGCTGACGCTGACCGGACAGGAATTTCTTGAGGTGTAGGAAAAGATGGAAATCACTGGGAGCGAGGTCCGGGCTGTAGGGTGAATGATTAAACACCTCCCAGCTGAACTCCTGCAGGAGACTTGCTGTCCGTCGAGCCGTGCGCGGCCTAGCGTTATCACTGACCGCACTATACAGTCGGCGGGAGCTGGAATAAGAACCTCCATCTTCAACAGCTGTAACGATGCTACTGTGAGAACGCGGGAAGTGCCGTTAGTGCATGCGCCATGCTACGTCATTGCTCTATCACGTACGCACAGTCGCTTCGCGCAATATAAGGTTTGCTAGCTGTGGGACGAGTGGGAAACTTACTTTTGGGACGCGCCTCGTATTTTATGTATATCAAATCTAAAACTTCTTGACGATGGTGAAGAGTCAATTGAATAAAAATTTCCGTGGATATTATCCATCGTCTAGTAAATATAAAACGTAAAAAACGACGTTTCGGAGATGGGAATCTATCTCCGTCTTCAGGTTCCTACACAGTTGGGCCCACCAGATAGAGCTATTCCCTATCTCCGTACGACCGGAGATAGAGTCCCATCTCCGAAACGTCGTTTTTTACGTTTTATATTTACTAGACGATGGATAATATCCAAAGAAATTTTTATTCAATATTTTATGACGACTAACGCACGTGTGACTCTCCTTAGAATCACCAATATCCCAATGAATTCTGGCGCCACTTTAACATCAAAATATCGATTACCATTTTTAAAAACAGCTGTAACTGGTATGGAATCCGTAACCAGCGTCATTTAATTAGCAACCAAATAAAACGCTGCTTCCTAGAGCTATCCTGCTTCGTATCCGGGATGTCCTGTATTTAAATATCAAACCAGAGACCAGATGTCATGACTGAGCATTTTGGTGATTTTTCTCAGTCCCTCAGGGATAACACTTCTCTTGAAATATGCCACCACCACTTCCTTACATTTTATTTCTAGCCCCTTTATTCATTAATCTTCCTACCATTCGAGCCTAATAACAAACAAATAAAAATATTCTCGAACATTCCTTGTCGAGAATACAATATGGCGAGTTAGGCGTACTGAGACTACTTTTCTAGACTAAGCATGAGTAATGAATTATCAGCTTTATCGTTTTACTTGCAGCAGTAAATGTTAATTACAACTCAAGATGTCTGTGGAAGACGACAGTATAACTCAAAGTAAACAACTTTCATTACTGTACGTACAAATTGGCTACGCATCATAAATTGTTCCCTCTAGAAGACGACGCAGTTGTCCACAGCTGAAGAAATTTAAAAATAAATATTCTGTGACACCAATTTATTTTCCTACATGAAATTATATCGGTGGGCCAGAATAATTAATGCCACTGAGAATGTAATTACTTCTTTTACAATTTATGTTTATCACTTCATGATTTGTGGTTCAAATACTTCAAGCTATAACATTTACGTAATTTGTCACTTGTTTATATGATTTACTACTGAGTAGTACCACGGACAACCTAAGATGCTGTTACACGTTGACTAACTGAACAACTGTCAGCTTATTAAGAAGGACTCTATTCGAATTAGTGAGTTAATTAGGGATTTTGGAAACCGATCTAAAATTTGACTGAAAAATTCGGTAAAATGCATGTAAGCACCACGACGTCTGGCTAACAAGTATGAAAGAACACGAAGATGTCTCTGTAGTGACTGAGCTTTACACTGAACTAAATTTCTGTAAGACTTTACAATTTTCTTGACTTTATTAAAATGTGGTATAGGTCGTTTATTTAAGGCAATAATAATGAGCAAAACATTATGAACATAAAAGTATAAGCTGAAGGAAAACCTTTAACCTTTTAAATTAAGAATAAACGTTGAATTTTTGCGTCTAGAACACAGTTAATGTTTTGTAAGTTAATAAATAGTTATTTACTGGTATCACAGTTCAGTAACTTCTAACGATTATAAATAGAGTGAAACGCAAACATGTGTTTAAATTTGAGTTACATTCACAACTGAGCCCGCGCCACTGTAATGCTTTAATTAAGTACAGAGATATTTGGACCGAAAAAATTCATCGATCACGCATCACAGAATTTTACAAAACGTATTCGACATGGACAAAACAGTCAACAGCACTAAAAAATGCGAACAAGCGATAGATTATCTACCAATTTTATAGCACTATAATATAATATGTCAAGAACCTTAAAATCATTGTTTTCAACAGTTTGTTTATGTCTTGAACTGGTGGAGACAAAACACGATGGCGAAATATATAATTGTACTTAGGACTGAGCACTTTTCTCTGCAACTTAACGATTATGTCATCAATTACAGGGTTTAAATCTGACCTCCATTAGTAGATGGAGAACAAAAATATCAGTATCTTACAAGAATTTTAAATGTTTAAAATAACGTGTTCTAACCACACGAAACAAAATCTTTCGTTACTCCCATGGACTGCGTCCTAAGCCAGTGAAGTGTAGTACTAATAAATCACCCAAGTTATCACTTCCTTTTAAATTTTTTAAATAAAATTTTATAGGGCCCAAATATTCATTACATGTTCACGAGAGCCCGCAATTTTTTCAACTGTGTCACTTGAATCCATTTCATGATCTCAGATGCTTTTTTATGTGTTTTCAGAGAGTACACATTTTCCACCGAGCGAGATAATAACGAACATCCAAATATTCAGCCATTTTCGTATACGATGTTGCAGAAACAGATTTGTTACTTACCTAAAATGTTATTTTAGAGTGGCAGAAAGCGTGTTTTAGATAATATCTTTATGGTTTACTACGGGCGAATCTTCAAAATAAAGTTATTCTATTAAATGCTCGGTATTAGAACTACGGACACTTTGACTACCAGATTTTACTCATTATTCATGATTCATGCCCTCCATTGCTCGTAATCTGCCAGTCGAACATCTGACGACGCGCCATTAGATTGTGCGAAGATGCAAAATGTGAATCAGACCGCCAAGCTCACTTTACAATTTTTTATTTTCTCGCCCCTTGTCTAAAAACAAATATCAGCGTATTCGAAACTGCAATTTGAGCTGGAAAGGTTCTTATGAACAGAGTAAAGAAGGCTTGGGTCCATAGAGCTGGGAATTTCTTGACCGTCTGAGCGACAATCAGCATATTAAGAAGAGACTTCCTTCTCGGTAAGCCATTGAGTTCATATCTTGATACTTTCCCAGTCACGGGTCAATCTCTCGGCCCGGAGAGCTGCAAAAAGTGACAGCCAACTTCGGATCACGACCAACATGTTGGGACTCCGTTACATGACGCAAATAGTTGAAGGAAGTTGTGCAAATGTGCAAGGTGTTGTTCTGTCTGCTGACATCGCACGTAGCTACATGCATACCGTCACACCAGCACAGCTGACAAGAGGAAGGAACCATTCAGTCTTATTCACGCGAGGTTAATCGAGTTTACAGCCACCCTAAATGTGCAGCTGACTGAGTATTTCTAGTATTTTGTCATATGGCCTACTTGTTCTGATTTAAGTTGATTATTTCGTCTATTTGTCAGGAGATTTGTTACCTGGTTAACAAATTCCTTATTTGATTAATTATTTAGATGATTTGTTAGTTAATTATTCACAACAGTTACTCGGAGAACTAGTGAGTCGGTTAATTATTTATTTCGTTCAATATTTTGTTGGTTGGTTAGTTGATCGGCCACTCTGTTGGCTAGTTATTGGGTTTACCAGCTAATTATCTGATTATGAGATGATAATGTTGCGTCATATTGTGATGAATTATAATTGTTTAATTTTAACCGTCTAATCACAATAAAATATTTTATTAAATATTAAAATGTCATTACTACAATTAACATTTAATATTTAAAATATTTAAAATATATTAAAATTAATTAAAATGTATTAAAATGAAACATGTCGTGAAAAAGATGATGCTCTAATTGTAAATCGAACATTTCGATAGAAAGAGCATCATTTTAATACATTTTAATATATTTTAAATATTTTAAATATTAAATGTTAATTGTAGTAATAATATTTTTTTCTTTTAATATTTAATAAAATATTTTATTGTGATTAGACGGTTAAAATTAAACAATTATAATTATCTGATTAGTTAAGAAGCTATTTCATCAATTACTTGATTAGTTCCTTGGTTAGTTAGTCATACTGTTCGCTAGTAATGCACCTGATTAATTTCTTGGTATTTAGCTTTGTAGGATTCCGGCTATACCATTAGGTACGTCATCTCGGAGCTTCTGGACTAGAATAACTTCGGTTCTGTGCATCGTAACAATCGATGCCGTCTTTAAAAATGAAAGCTTCTTTGCACAGAGGTTCATGGAAATAGTCACGCAGTGCTTATTAGATATGCTCTGTTTCTAGTGCATGGCAAAGCCATACAGCGTCAGATTCCATTGTCTAGAACATCTGTTATCAAGTCGTTCTTTATCTAATCTACTGGGAGGCTAAAATGTATCCGGTCATGTAGGAAACTGCATGTCTTGAAGACAATGATTGGGTTTACAATAATACTAGTAATTACTATGCTCGAAAGTATTATGGCACCAATATTGGATTTCTTTGACTTTAGTCAGAAAGAAATTACGAAAAATTATGTCCAGTTGTTACAAAAAATTCAAACAATATTGGAAAGGAATACACACTTGTGTTCTTTGCAAATTCTGAATTGTTAATAAGGTTTTCGTGGACAACTTTAGCTTTCAGCTAAGTGTGATGTGAAGTTACTGCCTTCATGATCGGACGTGTTAGTTTTGTGGTAACGTACTGCTCTCGTACGCATGAACCGACCCCAACTTCCTTTCTAAGCTCCGTGTGACTTCTTCCTCTTCCCAAAGATGAAAATTCAGCTAAAGGGAAGGAGATTTGAGACGATAGAAGAGATTCAGGCAGAATCGCAGATGGTGCTTGACAGGCTGACAAAGAAAGATTTCCAGGGATGCTTCCAGGCTTGGCAGCGGCGCTGGGATCGTTGTGTTCACTCCCAGGGGAACTACTTCGAGGGTGATGGATGAATTTAATACCTGAGATAAGTGTACGGGTTTTTATACGCGCAGTCTTGAAACTTTCCGATCGCACCTCGTAATCCTCAACTCTAAATGTTCTCCTTTTATTCCACAATCTTATTTTATACTGTACACATAATTACCAAAGTACAATATTTTCCGAAAAAAAGTTCTTATCATCATCATCATATGGCCCTATTGCAAGTGTCGATTCCGCCTCACAAGTTAGTTGAACCGCCATGTTGGTATTACTGTTATAACGTGTGTTTTATTACGCGAATTGAATATAACGCGACGATTGAAGTATCAGAGAACGTTTTCATAACGCGGGTCATTTTCGGTATAACTTGAGGGACTAAACTAATTTTAATTAAAAAAATGTTTATTATTACTAATGACTATCGAACATAATGATATAGAATTTCATTGTGTGAAGTTTGAAGAGAGAAAGCGAGTGATTCGTGTTGCCACCGCAAATGATCCGATACGCTACGTTGTTATTTTACAGATCAATTATCACTGATAACCGATCAATGAATATTTTCATCGTGGCAGTCCACAGGTTTTCGAAACACATGAGTTTCTGGCAGATCAACCAACTGTAAGTCTCTGGTCGAAAATGATCATACCAGAACCCAGGACGTCGTCTCCTAAAACTGCTTTAACGGGGTTGAATGGGAAACTTTCCTTTCCCTTCCACTGATATCGTGACGTGGAATTCAATAAATTTGATACATTTTGGCAAATTTGTGCAAAGAACGTTCCATGATATGATCATAACATGGAATACGGGTGTTGAGGATGCGCTGAAAATCTTGAGAAATTCACAAATGTGCCGTCGCTTCACGATTCATACTGTATGATCGTTTTCTGTTTGTATTTGTATCATGTGAACCCCGCTTAGTTTAGGCGGCGACTTTGTTGCTGTCGTGTTGGCACTTCTGCATCTACCATCCTGCCCTCGGCGACGAACAGCAGACGAGCGCAGACTTCAAGCGCTTGCAGTTAGTGTAGTTGGCCGCAGAAGGCCGCGGAAGTAGGTTGAGTTCTCGTATTGTTTGGTAGCGTAACGACTGCACATCGACATTGTACAATAAACTGAAGTTTATACTTCACGGTGAAACTGTTGTACGTATTTCGTGCTCATTGCTGTCATGTCGGCTTTCGTAATAAATGTGTCCGTCTGATTTGAAACAGTTGGAACGTGAAGAATGCTGCAGTGAGTGACTCATTATGTTATAATTACGAAAAAGCAAGAAAACTTCGTGCACAAATGAAAAGAAAACGGCGGTTATTTTTCAATGTGAGTAGGCGGTTCTTAGGCGATGGATAAATATTTGCGTGTGGGTGGTAACTCCTGAAGTGTCGTGTGACTGTACTTTGGAGTAACTTACAGTCCCTTGTGATCCCTTTACTCAGTTTTATTCTCTGCTTTGCAACAATGCACCTTGATACTCACCCCTACCGTATTATTGAGTTGTGTGTTTAAAATATTTCAGTAATCGGTGCTCTTTTGAAGAATGAGGGAACGTTGTCTTCAAAGAATTTCTAAAATAACCTTAACCGATTTTTGCGTCCATCAATCGTAAAACACACAGACACACAGTGACGTTATAATTTGGTAGCGTTCCAATAAAAAAAAGTAGGGCGTTCCATTGTTGGCATAAGTTCAACTGTTTTAAACTACCAATAAGCGTTATTTGTTGGCATGTAGCCAATAAAAAAATGCCATAAGTAAACTTGTGGCCAACGGTCCAATATTAGAAACACGTATGAGTGTATGTATGGTTGTTACAAATCGAAAATTCACCTCGTTTATGCAGATATGAATTATGCCATTCTTCGTTTGCAGAGTGACGTTTAGACGAAAATGAGCACTGATTATCTAGACGGTCCTTATTGAATGAAAATAGTATAAAGTCTGTTCCACCCACAAAAGTCGTAGTGAGTGAACTCTGCCCACAATTAAAATAAGTCTTAATATTTTGAGGTAACAATGAGTGGAAAGGAACTGTAATCTTCCCTTTACTTCCAAAATGCTTTCCTGCAATGTTGTCTGTGCAATTGTACAGTTTGGAACTCGTTTTCTTCCTAATAATGCACATTCGGTGAGCTACCAGCATCATCATCATCATCACCACCGAGTAGAGGAACTGCGTTTTAGATTTACGTGGCAGGTATCTTTTGTTGACAGCGGGCCTTCACCAGTTCGTCACGCGGATTTTGGTGATGCGTAGCTAGTGCAACAATTGCATCCAGTCATCAGTCTTATCACGTTAACCGCTTTGGCACTTGGGGTGTTAAAATACGTGGAACTGTTACCAACAGCACAGCAAGGATCTACTGACTTTGGTAAATCACAAATGCAATATACGAAATAATGGCGATTCGAACGTACTTGGACAGCAAAACAGTATGCATACTTGTTGAAGGCTGCATATGAAGGAAGATTGTGACAGTGAGCAGTGGAGTACGTACCAATAAGGTTGTGGGAATACGTCAAACACCGGGAATGTCATCGCACGGCCTTCGTTCTGAAACCAAAACACGTAAGACAATGAACACATTTGGCATTTGAATTATGGGCTGGCCCATCTACATTCACGTAATTGATTACATTTATCCAGTAAGCCATATAGAAAGCATGATTTATGTGTATTATCATAACCATACGTGTTTTAGCCAGAACCAATGTCCCTGATGGTAGTTTCAGAACATACATGTGGATTATGACCTTTTGGGATGTGACGTGCAGTACTTGTGGGTGGTTACTAATGTTTTAGAGGAAATCATCTGCCCTTAAGACGAGAGCGGTACTTTCGCCCGGAACTATGGCAACCACTTAAAAACACTACACGATGCCGCAAATTAGGACACGGCAGTTCAAATTTTTTTCACCACTGTACTGAAAACGTAAGGTTTTGTGTAAAAATATATATGCACATTTATGTGACTGAATTTGTGTAAAATCAGGAAATGACTGCAAAACGAACGTTTGACATCTGTGCTGTTAGAATGCCTTAATCAGTTAATTGATTGACGAGATCAATGCGCACGAGCCCAACTGAAATTATAAGGCCATTAATATCTGTGTGCTTGCTTTAGGCATTTCACTTTCCGTTTAGGTTCGTACCCAAACCCCAACTTGAAGCCTAAACCCCTCATAATGATTAAGGGTGCTGTTCGGTAAATTGTGTCTTTAATGTAGGTTCTGATGTGTGTAAGATAAATATAGATCATTTCACTAATATAAGAAGAATTTAGGCAACTCAGGAAGTGTAAAAATAAATAAAAAATATACCATGACTGGATATAGATAACACAAGTTGAATACTTGCTATTTTGTGTACATGAGCCCCTTCTATACATCGTGGGACTTTTATTTTTGGAAGGCAGTGGGTTTTCATCCAGAAAATTCAGTGAAGTCGTATGCTTCTTCTTAAATACCAGCGTCCCTGCCGCTGACAGTGGTAAATTCAAAATGTTTACTGTAGTACAACATTTTATTGTAGAATCCTGAAACGAAGAGACCACTTGGGTGCCATAAGCATAGATGGGAGGATAATATTAAAATAGATCTCAAGGGAATATGGTGCAAGGATGTGGATTAGATTCAACCGGCTCAGGATGGGGTCCAGTGGCGAGTTTTTGTGACCCTGGAAATGGGCATTCGGGTCATGACAACAGAAATAATAGAAGAAGAGCACACTAGATCCAAACTCGGGACCTTAGACTTTGTGACGTTATATAATTGATCGTTTTTACATCAGACGTTTTGGAAGTTTTATGACGGAATCGATAAACTTTTATTGTTTGGGGGTTGGGAAGACGTTTACAGCCTACAGTTCCGAACTAGAGATATATGAAAATTGAGCTCTATTAAAAGTTTGTTCCTTGTAAATCGAATATGGCATTGAATTTGTAGCTTGAAAGTTTTTGTAGCAGTGTAGTTAACATTGATAGTAGCGGAATGAAAGAGACTCGGTACTGCCAGTGTTTCTCCTTGGCAGAGTTCCACGCGCAACACTTTCTCATTTGTGTGTTCGGGAATGCGTCGGTGTTTGTCCAGAATGTGGGAGACTGTTGCTTCCTACTTCCGGCGTGATATTCCTGTGTGACTGACTGATAAATTGAAATAGCAGTCACGCTGAAGGGACAACATTTAGATTTCAAATTTGGACTTCTGTGAAATTCAATGGCGTAATACAGGATTAAGAGCCACGCTGGCCTTGTAATCCTGGGGTCTCGGGTTTGATTCCCGGCGGTGCCCGAATTTATAACTTGTGTTGGGCAAGGCCGTGGTGTAGGCGACACGGAGTTTTCCTCCGGGGGCTTCCCCGGTTTCTCCGTGGCATCCCAACAATTACTCCATTCACACACAGAAGAAGGCAATGGCAAACCACTTCTGGATCATCTGCCAAGAACGTATATGAACAGGTCCCAGTCCGAGAAAAGGATGGAAGGATCCTCTTCATATGGACCTGTCGTCAGACAGAACACTAAATAAATATAATAATAATAATACAGGATTATATATGCAGTATATACCTATAATCGATGGAAACTATACTGAATTTTAAGAACTCTTGCCAACTGTATTGAGATCTGTTAATTTTTATTGCAAATGTCAAGAACTGTGTTGATCTAGACGGTATCAAATCTGGGACGAAGATAACGCCAGAAACTGACGGTTCATCTACTTTAGCGTATCAAGGACATCCCAGAAATAGGAACTGTAGAGCACATTACGTAATAATAGTTCAATGTCATAATTGTGAACAGTGTTTTAAATGTTAGTATTAAGTCGCTTTCCTCTGGAGCAGAAGTGGAAACTTGTGTTCTGGTTTGGAGTACGCATATTTTCCACTTGCGTTCTTTGCGACTTTACGTACGTACCTGACCTTCAAGTTTGTTTATTACGTATTTTTGTGTATGTCTTTAATATAATTAAATGGGCACGTAAGATAAAATTGAATTTCAAAGTAGCCCTTTCCGTTACAGAAACAAATTTGCCGATGCAAGTCTGTTCACTGTATTTATAATCAGAAATATTTTTTTTTATGAGTGTTTAATTACATATTCGCTAAAAAAAAGTTCTCCACACATCAGTTACAGATAGGCCTGTTATTATTATTTATAAAGAAATCTACGAAGTTTGGTTTGCGTAAAGTGAGATGTTTGTTCGACCGATGTCAACCGGCGATGAAATGTCATGTTTTACGTCAGAAGGAAATTTCCTGGTGAAACTATATTAAATGCTGGAGATGGTGTACCATGGGATAAGTTGATATCTGGATGACTATATGGAGTAGAGTCCTTGAGAAGGTAATTGTGGTTAGACTAAGTAATTTCCCAGCTATTATAGAAACCTGAGGTTTATCGCCGTGTTCACAAGATCCGCCACTGGTCACTATCCTGTTCCAGATGATTTTGTTAAGATATATTTTAATATTATCCCCCAATATTCGCTTAGGTCGTCCGAGTGGTCTCTTCTCGGCACGTTTTGCGACCACAATGTAAAGTTTATTGGTCCACGTCCGGTATCAGCTATTCGAAGTCTTCAGTGTTTGGAAATACGACCTTCCGGCTATGCGTTGATGTTATGAACTTTGTGCAGAGAACGCAGAACTAACTACGCAGGTACTTGGAGGCAAATAGCACGTCCGCATTTCGTAGAATATATTTTGCCCCCAGTTACACGTTCGTAACATCTTTCCTACCTGGTCCTTGAGGAGAAAATCGGCTACACTGAATACGTGTTAATATCCAGTCAGTCAGATTCATAAATCATCATTTTAGAAACGATTATTCTCTTTTATTTGAGACAAAAGCTTGGCGCTTGTAAGAACAAGGAACAGAAAATAGTACCATCCATAATGAAGGACGTTCTTTTCATGATTACATTTTATGGTTTTGTGTGTGTGTGTCGTCTTCCTCTCACACTCGCCTTGCAATTAATGTTTATCAGCGGACGTGTACTGTTGAAATGTTAACTTTTTAAACTGTTGCTAGGTTGTAGTTTAAAAATAGGCCTGCGTTTTACGATATACCGAGTTTTCCTTGTGGTTTCGAGTTTACAAACGACGTTGACCTGAACCAAAAAGGGGGATGTGTAATTAGTTATTTGGTTTGTTGAATTTGAAAGACAGAACTAGAATTTAAACCGAGTTTGAAAAAGAATTATTGCGATATTAGGTTTAAAAAATTTTTGGCGTGTGTTTTTGAAACACGTTAAACCGGTGATAAAAAAACACCAAAATAATTACAAGCTTGCGATAATAAGTATGATCGCTTCAAAAAAGTACATTCAGCCGCCTCAAGCTTAGCGTTGGTGTACTTTTTACATTGGTTGGTCAGTGACTTAATACGTAAATGAGCGGAATTTGTCATTTCACGGATTTAACGCCAGCTGATAATGGAAAGGTGAAATGTCTGTTACCTTCCACAGTCAGTTTTACAGAGCGAGCTCGTTTTTAAAATGAAGCCGTTGCCACTCACGGAGAAATCGTTGTTTAATCTTGACATTGATCGGTCCAAGCGCCTCTAGAATACTTTCGCTCCTGATGCATCTCGTGAAAGCGTTTTCCCTCTCCGATATGTCACGCGTACTGAACCTTGAAATCGTAGGTTTTTGGTCATCCCTGGTGTCGGATTTTGTGGCGGTACAACACCCAATTTTGAGAGTCGTGTTTTTAAGTTGACATTTTCTTCTGGGATGTGATGCCATGTGGACTTGTAGGCCGTCCTGAAGATGGAGGCAGTGTGTGCTAACTGAAGTGTTGGTACCGAGAAAATCATTCTCTATTTTCCATTCGCCCTCTGTTTTGGCTGTTCCTACGTAGAATATTATATGTTCGGTGTTATGTAATCGATAGGTAACTTTATAAGGCTTAATGCATAAAGCGATCTAGTGATTATTTGCAATATTTGTTGCCGTGCAGTGCCTTGGATGTAAGTAAAATATGTGTGATACCAAATTCTTTAATCTTTATTATCTGAGTTAATGGAATGCCAGAATAATTAAATGTTTATTTGTAGCAGTGCACTGATTTCGTAAGTCAGTGAATCGGCTAGAGTGACCTGTTTATGTTTATTAAATTTATTAAATACGCGCCTGAAATTAACTCGTATTACGTGAAAGGAGTAATTAGAAAACTTTGCAATAGCTTGCGTTCCCGCTTTTAGTAGTACACGGTCGTGATTTGATATTGATGATATATAGATACCGCAGTTAGATTAAATTTTCAATCCACCGTGTTCTGTTTTAATGAAGTATTACATAATTTTTGGTCGAATCTAAATTCTACGTTACGTTCGTCACAAATTTCACACCGCCGATTGTAATTATTTACACGATTCGTACATGATTTATGCAGAATAACTTGGTATTAAATGTTATATTCATAACTCTAGTGTTTCAGTAGTAGTTGTCTTTGTCAAAACTGAAAATTAAAAATATTCGCACCGTCGCCATGTTGTTGTTTGACATTTTTTTACAAATAAAGTCATTGCCTCAACGAAAGTTGTGCCTGTCATGTTGGTGTTACTGATCGTAGCCATTTGAAAAATTCTGGGCTTGAGGCGGCTTGCTGTGAGCCTTAATCCATATAAAATTTCGTGAAAATCGATCGAGTAGTTCAGAAGAACACAGACACAGACAACACGGTTGGCTTACTGGCCTTATATTTTTTAATCCTTAAAAAGGAATGTAGATTAAAAAAAACACGTTTTGATAGCCGCAGAAATCGACTATTAGAAGTTCAAGTTTGTTACTTTCTTTCTGTCCCCTGGAGGTACCTTGACTTCGTGAAAGGAGATCATGATCATGCCGGAGTCCAGACGTGTAAGAAACCTCGTTAAATCAGCTAAGGTTGTTGAAAAACGTGACTTTGATTTCTACTCGTATCGAGTAAGGTTGAATTTCAGATGCTATTTTTAAACTTGGTTTCTTATGTCGGTGTTACTGAACTGTGACTGCCACGTAACTCGGCTCGTCACGGGGACAAAGCCTTTGCTGAGTACGGGACATTCAGAGCGGGCGGGGGACAGTCCACATTCGCGTAGGCCTTGTTTCTGTTATTTTTGAGCCCGAAATTTTGTGATTATAATTTACTTCAATGCCATCCGTTGAAATATAGACGTGGCGTGTTCACATCCGATTCTCTTGTTCCGTCAATCTGGAATTTTTGTCGTCTGCGTCGTAATAATTGCCGATCTTGTTAGATATTACTAATAACAGACTCAGAAAATTATGTAGAAAAATGTGTGTTTGGATTGTGTAAAGCAGCGAAGAGAAATGACACGAAAATGTAATTCACTGCCTCAAGAAAGTTTTGTGAGGAGACTTGCCGGAACAGAAATTCTGTTGAATGGTTAACGAATTAATCGAACCTTGAAATACGTCTCGTATGATGAATATGAATGTTAAACATCTTATTATTTTGATAAAGTTTTATAAAATAATGGTTGTAGTCACATTTTTATATGTGTCCTTTTTATATTTAGTGTTCTGTCTGACGACAGGTCCATATGAACAGGATCCTTCCATCCTTTTCTCGGACTGGGACCTGTTCATATACGTTCTTGGCAGATGATCCAGAAGTGGTTTGCCATTGCCTTCTTCTGTGTGTGAATGGAGTAATTGTTGGGATGCCACGGAGAAACCGGGGAAGCCCCCGGAGGAAAACTCCGTGTTGCCTAGACCACGGCCTTGCCCAACACAAGTTATAAATTCGGGCACCGCCGGGAATCGAACCCGAGACCCCCCCAGGATTACAAGGCCAGCGTTCTAACCGCTAGACCACCGTGGCGATAATGTTGGAATTTTAACTGAGCAACAGGATGGCCATTAAAACAGCCGAACTTTCGGCTGCCTGGGGCTACAGGAGACTGATCACATTGGCAGCCAATTGTGGCTTCTTTCTACGTAAAACAGTTGACTACCAAACGAATCAATCCCATCGATTATAGGTTATGGAAGAAAGTGTATTTGTTAGAGCAGTTTATCTGCATGTCGGTAAGTGCCTGGACCTGAGGAGACCGTATGAGAGATGCAAAGAAAACCTTGGAGTCGGAACGATCCGGTAAGACGTCATACATGAAGCCGACGGTGAACTGTAGGTCAGATACGCGTTTTCTTGGAATGTTGCATAAGCATTAGACGTTATCTGTATTTCGTATTGATTTTTAGTATCAGTCAACAAGTTACTGGGGGGCGTCGACCCGATCATTTTCGGATACAGGACTTGACTTCGCTTCTAATTTTCTTCCTCATTCGTTCCACTGAAATTACGAAGTTCACAAACTTCCTGGAACCACGAAAGCCGAAATTAATGAACTTCCGCTGTACCTTGTAAAAATATGGAACTGAAATGAATAATAATTCATTTTAATATGACCGTCTCGTTCGTACTTGGATATTCTAAAGGTGCTAGGATCGAACTGCTGTTTCTCGTTTCTGTCTGACGTACTTAAATTAGATCGACCGATCGACGATTCGAGGATGCGATTTTTAATTTAACGGACGGCGCGTAATTAAGCTCCACGCCGTGTGGACGTATGGGGGGAGTGGAGGCAGGCATTGTTAAATGAAATATGTCCCATTAAGTAAGTAGTGTGATCACTTCATAGGTTAACGGACTGAATGGAAAGACCACTTGGATGGGACAAATCTCAGAGAAGGAGGGGTTGAACTCATCTGTCTCAGAATATGAAAGACTGAGCGAACTTTTCGGTTCCACAAAATGCTGGGAATTTCTTCACCAGCCGAGCCGCTGTCAGCTTCTCGAAAAGGATTCAGCTCCGTGGACATTGGTTAATGAAATTAATATGTACGCGTTATGACCGTGATTTATTGGGTGTTGAGTAGAATTGAAACGGGCATGTAGAGTGCACGCGACAAGTCCTTGAGGAATTCATTTCAGATCGGACGAACTGATTTGGAGGTAGGTTGAAGTACACGTCAGTGTATGATCGCTCATCCTCGTATTTTTATACTCGTCCTTCTTAGTTAGCTCAACCCGACATTTTCTTTTCCGTCTTTATAAAGATGGTTTAACGTAAAACTTAAAAGTTGAGTCTCCAACGATTGTGTGCTCTAATAATCATGATAATTATTTTGGACATTGTGCATCGTCTTAGATTTTATCGAACACGATGTTTCGGAGACTGGATTTATTTCCGTCTTCAGGTGTCGGGAGAAAAGGCAGGCAGCAGGCTTGTGCTCCGTCGGATCCCGGTGAACAGTCTGCTCTCGGTCACAAGGTTGGCTAGTAATCGCGAAGGACCTTCTGTAGAGCCACGTGATGGCGGAAACAGATCCAGTTTTCAAAACGTTGTGTTTAAAAAACACGATATTCTGTTTCCAGTATAATACTCATATTTTTTTTTGTAAAACACGTAGTCGTTTCGAAGATTAAACGGGACGCCTGTAATGTTCTTTTTACACAGGTCTGCATAACACTGCTGTAAGAGAAATTGCCGTATCGCCACGGCGAACTCCAGATTTATATCTTTCTTTTGGGAGAATTACCTTCAAAAGCAAAAGAAGCAAAGATGATAATAGTTCTGTTTGTTGAATATCTTAAAAATATTATTATTATAGACCTGTAATTGTACACTTATAATATAAACATGGGAAATTTACGTTGTCAGTGCGTAATAAGCACCTTCATTAACGCGTTATTTTAATTGATTTGTAATGAATAACTGTTTATTAGAAATTAATATTACGTTTTGAGGAATTCTGATGAGAATCGTCATATAATCCCAGTTACTATCCCAGAAATTAAAGATTAAAACAAAACTATAATTTTATCTGTTGAACCTAAGAAGTAACAGAAGGATAGAGAAAATTACGTTGCGAGTACATAATTTGATATACTATCACTTCACGTAACATAAAACATAGTTCCCATTAAATTATACAACCTTTATCTGAAGCATTTCTAGAAATGCATATATTTAAAGAAATTTAAGGAAAATATAATTTTATTATTTGCTTGTACAAAATCTGGAGTGACAAAAGATAATATATCTTGTCATCTTTTACAAATTTATAACTGCGAAGACACAAAACAACGCAAATGAAATAATGGGCCGAGGGAAATATTCAGATTCAAGAGGCTTAATTGCTGTTGAAACAGGCCTTGGCATATAACTCCCTTTTTTACGATTGGTACTGGACTCAAAAGCGACACACTGCAGGATGTCTAGGCTTTGTCTGCAGGGAATGCATAATGCGGATAGCCGCTACGTGTGTTCCAGCAAATGCCTCGTTCTCCAAACTGAACCCAAAGTTTAATCCAAATACTGACAGATTCGGATTAAAGTTTCTATCGGGGGAAGTTGTATCTACACTCGAAGCCGCCGGCTTATCCTACGCGAAAGAAAACATTTCTCAGAAATCTCTGAACGTATATAAAGTGTCGCGTGGTTTAAAATAGACCTATAAGTAGGTTATCATGTAATGTTATGACGTTTTACTTAACAATTATATCTTTTCGGTGCATTATTTCTGATTTGATTACTTTCATAAATAGCGGAATTTATGTCTTCATGTACGTAGTGTTTCTGTGCTGGTGATTATCTCTACCAAAAAAAAAATGCTTTTGTCTGGGGAGGTGTAAAATTTCGAAGAATCATTGCACTCCAAACTGGGAGATTCTTTCTCTGCTTCAGGGTTGTATATTTTATTTCGCTTTCCACGAGTAACTTTTTTTCCGAATTACGTCATCTCTTCTCAAACAGACTGCTTTTTCAGCAGACTGCCAGGGTTCTGTTATCGCTCTTTGAATGAATCTTATCACCACGAGGCGTCACACCAGCATATAATTTGAAAATGGTATGTCACAGCATTTCATGTTTCCAACCGGAATGTAATGCTAAGTGAGGATACTTAGAACGCTGGCCTTGTAATCCTGGGGTCTCGGGTTCGATTCCCGGCGGTGCCCGAATTTATAACTTGTGTTGGGCAAGGCCGTGGTCTAGGCAACACGGAGTTTTCCTCCGGGGGCTTCCCCGGTTTCTCCGTGGCATCCCAACAATTACTCCATTCACACACAGAAGAAGGCAATGGCAAACCACTTCTGGATCATCTGCCAAGAACGTATATGAACAGGTCCCAGTCCGAGAAAAGGATGGAAGGATGCTGTTCATGTGGACCTGTCGTCAGACAGAACACTACATAAATAAATAAATAAAAGAATAAGGCGGATAATACACAAGGGAAACGAATTGCGCTAAACCGATTTCATAAAATAGAAACTGTGATTTCATCGAAAGCTACCGTTGTGAGTCAGTCTCCCTTTGCTTAAGTATGGAAGGAAATGGAGGTAAAGCTCCACATATTCTTGATCTAGGCACTAGACGGGGTAGACTGGTTACCTCCAGTGAAAGTCTCAGGTTCACATTGGTTCAGAGGCAGGTATGGCCGAAGGATAATTCGATACATTCACCGAAAGTTCAGCAATCGACACATTCCTGGACGAGTGGCGTCTTCCGTCATCAATACCGTCCTTTAGTACTGTTCTCCTGTTTCCTCTGTTTTCCACGCGAGCGTATTTCGAGTAGTATGACCGGCGACGCTCTGTCAGCTGTCAAAAGATTCAGTGTTGAACAAATTGAAAAAGGATATTGCGTACGCGGAACTTGTTGAGGGGGTCATGCCTCTGGGTGTACAATCCACAGGAACAATTGGACGTTCTCGGTATTGCGGCAATAGAAGGTTGTGTCCGTAGCCCCGACAAGGATGCAGCTGGTCTGACCGGACGTACGCTCCCAGTAGTGTGAGCGGAATCGAGACAGAGACAGAGACAGAGACTGAGATCCATCTCACGAAGTGTTGAACCCCCGGCCCGACTGTCTCACCCTCCACGCTTTGATTTGTTCGTTAACCTTTCTTTCCGTTAGTCAGTGAGTGAGAAGCGATTTCTTTGGTGATCGCAGAGAGATGAGAAAATCTCGTACAGCCTAGACTGACAGTCTCATGGTATATTTTACGTGTAAGGGTTTTGGGTGGAAATGAAGAGATTGGCGCAAGATAGGCGAAAATTGAGGAACACATCAAACCAGTCGAAAGACTGGGGGAGAAAATAAACAAACAAGGATTTTCGATAGGAAAATGTTTGTATACGCAGAGACTTCTGGTGCTTTTGTAATCCGTGGCATAAGTGTTCATGCAACCTGGAACACTTTACCCTCTGATTGCATTCCGGGTGAAGGTACACGTCCTCTGGTACTAGTACGCCCCGAGTTTGGTGTTGTTTGTGGACGCAACCAATTTTAATATTTTGTTCTTACCGCCAAACTGCTGAAGAGATAAATGCAAATAATTAATTGTTCCGAATGGTGTTGAGCTGATTTGTGTTTTCCGTTTATATTAAATATTATCGCAACTCTGTTGAAAGTGAAATAGGCCCTATCGTATCAGATAATCGTTTATGACATTTTGTCTTATTTGGTTCTTAACCTTTCTGTCTGAAATGGACTTAATTTGTTTTCGACTAGTCAGATCGAATAGTAGGGTTCTTCGTTCTTAATTTCAAGTGTCAGTCCCCATTGACAGCTGAAGGCCAAATTAATATTTTTGTCAAAGTTACAAATGAAGGTATCTCGTGCTAAGATTCACGAATCGACGCTCAAGTAAAGCGTTTATGTTCCGAATGCTAAGACAAGACGTGACAGAAACGTTTTTGAAAGATGGAAGTGAACTCTTGCCACTTTGAATTTTGCTAAACAAACAAATTAACTTTTCTGAACGTGAATAATTTATCTTTATAAGTTTATTTGAATAGTGCTTCTGGAGTCATTTATCGCTCGGGATATTTTAAAACAAGCTACTGAAATAACGAGATTGGTTTCTCTTTCATTACACATTTTTAATAAAACTACTACTTAGACCAGTGGTCTCCAACCTGGGGTACGCGTACCCCCGGGAGTACGCGAAGACATCTTAGGGGGTACGTGAAATTTATAAAAAAAAAATTCATGATAAACACTGAATAATCAGTAATGTAATTAATTTAATTTATTTTAGATGTAGATTATATACTATGTATAACTTGAATTATACACCAACAACTTTGGGGGGTACAAAGTTGAAGAGAAATTATATCTGGGGGTACGCGAAGACATCTTAGGGGGTACGTGAAATTTATAAAAAAAATATTTCATGATAAACACTGAATAATCAGTAATGTAATTAATTTAATTTATTTTAGATGTAGATTATATACTATGTATAACTTGAATTATACACCAACAACTTTGGGGGGTACAAAGTTGAAGAGAAATTATATCTGGGGGTACGCGAAGACATCTTAGGGGGTACGTGAAATTTATAAAAAAAATATTTCATGATAAACACTGAATAATCAGTAATGTAATTAATTTAATTTATTTTAGATGTAGATTATATACTATGTATAATTTGAATTATACACCAACAACTTTGGGGGGTACAAAGTTGAAGAGAAATTATATCTGGGGGTACGCGAAGACATCTTAGGGGGTACGTGAAATTTATAAAAAAAATATTTTATGATAAACACTGAATAATCAGTAATGTAATTTATTTAATTTATTTTAGATGTAGATTATATACTATGTATAACTTGAATTATACACCAACAACTTTGGGGGGTACAAAATCGAAGAGAAATTATATCTGGGGGTACGCGAACGAAAAAGGTTGAATACCACTGACTTGGACTACAGCTTGTAAATGTGTGTTATATTAATTTTTTAGGCTCCCGCTTAATAAGTTTAATGTACAATGTTAACAGTAACGGAGCACATTAACCTCGTAATTAACGCATGAAATGTAATGCATTGCAGGAACCAAACACCGAATTATTCTTACTTATTAATTGTTTTGTATACTTTATTATCTACATTATTTTTAGATCGCAGACGGGAAACCAAATTACGCGCATTTTGTAGTCTTTTGCCGTCGTTTCTTGTATTTAAACTTTTCCGCGTTTGTTGTAAGTACCAAGTGTACGACATTTTGCGTCAAATCGCTTGCAATGAAACAGCGGTGGACGTGATCCTGGCGGTCACGAGGCAGACGAGACGGAAGGGATCTGACGTACTTCATGTGCAGTAAGAGTGGCGTGAAATGTCTGCACCAAGATGGCGTCTTTCCATCTTGTTAATGGTTATTCGGATGTTTCTGTTTCAGGTTTCAGAAAGCAGTTTAATATGATGTTCCCCAAGTGGAGCTAGACAGGGGCATGGAGAACATCTGTACCATCACTCTGGCAACCAAGAAGACGCTCGCTACCACCATCATGATATGGAAGAACAGGATTGCTATGTATCGGTAAGTATTTCGTCGAGTTTCTCGATCTTCCGTTGGCGTTGACTACCTCATGTTAATTACAGTGTAATTAGACGACGTATTTCTAGTATAAATTGTGTTAAGTTTTGACAAATTGTTGAAATGGTGGTTAGAAATTATACGAGGTGCGATCGGCAAGTTTCAAGACTGTGTCAATAGAGGGCGAACCGGATGTAGTACGAGCTTCTGCCGCTAAGGGGTGCGGCCTACATTCTTAGTGAATCAGTGTGCCAGCCGGCATCATCGAATTAGCATTTGTTTCTTAGTTACGGGCGTTTTGGTAGTGCATTACACCGACCCTCCTGCGATTTCGGAATGGCGTGTGCATCAAATTTTGCCAAAGACTCGCCAAAACGGCTACGGAAACCTATGAAATGCTAAAGCAAGCATTTGGGGAGTCCGCAATGGGTCGTGCACAAACTTTTGTGTGGCATTCACGTTTTAAAAATGGCCGAACCTCTGTCGATGATGACGAGCGTTCTGGACGACCATCTTCGAGCACAACGCCCGAAAATGTTACGAAGATTCGGCAGGCCATTCACGAAGATCGACGTCGTACCATCAACGACTTGTGCGACATCGTTGGGATAGGCTATGGGACCTGTCAGCTGATTCTAAAGGAAGAACTCCACATGCGACGCATCATGACAACGCGCCAGCGCACACCGCCCTCAAAGTTCGGCAGTTTTTGGTCTCAAACACCATGGCCGTCATCCCGCACCCTCCTTAGCTCCGTGTGACTTCTTCCTCTTCCCAAAGATGAAAATTCAGCTAAAGGGAAGGAGATTTGAGACGATAGAAGAGATTCAGGCAGAATCGCAGATGGTGCTTGACAGGCTGACAAAGAAAGATTTCCAGGGATGCTTCCAGGCTTGGCAGCGGCGCTGGGATCGTTGTGTTCACTCCCAGGGGAACTACTTCGAGGGTGATGGTTGAATTTAATACCTGAGATAAGTGTACGGGTTTTTATACGCGCAGTCTGGAAACCTTCCGATCGCACCTCGTATATCTCCTACGCAGTCGCACTGCTTTTGAATGCAACTGTACATAAGTTTCCAAATTCCATAAAGCACCGAGTGATTCTCCTATTGTCCCCGGATACGAAGATAGACCTGCTCGTTTGTCTTAACGCTTTAAAAGGCCGTGGCTCAGCCACGAACTTTGAATCTTTGACTCATTCGCAAACTTCCTGTGCGCACCAGACAGTTACCGACATACCGAAGTGTACGTAAATTCCAGCAGTCCGCACGTTAGCAGGCGGACAACGTATGAGTGAATCATATGTCTTGTATGTCTGCCTTATTCCAGAGCAGTTGTGGGACAAATAAAGCAACAGCAACACGAGACATGCCCGATAATGTGGACTGTTGTTGGGCGAAGCAGAGACGAACGGACGTCAGCCGAGGAAGACAACAACAACAGTGGAAGAGAAGAAGTAGAAATGGATGTTGCCAGAATCCGACCTTTAATGAAGATATTAAGGCAAGTAATTCATGCTGATTTTTATGAATCCACCTATAATAATCAGCTCCTTTATCATTTGACCTGGCCTCTGAAACGTCCTGGCTTTAATGTAAATTGCAGATGGCTTGCTGGTAAGTTATGCTGCTAGATTCGTGCAATGGTCGCGATTTGTGCAGTATTATCATTGAAATGGTATGATCTATATGTCGTTTCCGGTCATGTAATCGACTATCAGTATCGCTTGTTTGCGTTCGTCGTTTTTGTCAGTTCGCGTGTTGCAAGGTTTTCCACTAGGCAGAAGAATTAACTGTCAGATATCTTACTCGAGTAGTTTGTATCTGAAGAAACGTGTTTTTGGACGCCCAGCTGTCAAGAGTTATCTGTGTTAAGTGTGAGAAATAGTGTTCTTGAAAAGCTCTTGGGTTCACGAATTTTCGGCGTGTATTAAATGATGCTAAACGGAATGGTTTGGTTCGTCTTGTTAGCGACAATCGTGTTTCCAGTGCAGTTTATTTCGTAGAGCCGTGCACACATGGACGCTAATTATTAGTGCATACGCAAATGTCCTTCAGACGCTCCTGCATTGTATTACTTGAAGACGTGTGACGTCACGGTGCTGTCGTATAAGACTTGAGTCGTGATAGTGTAATAATAATGTCTGCCTCAACTGTGCACAATAATTGCGTTTTTAATAATTTTCATTTGTTTGTTGTGTGTGATGGTGAGAATTTAAAACTTTTCTGAACAGGAGCCATGCGAAAGTAAGTTCCTGCTGCCCTTAACAGTGGCACGTGAATGAAATGAAAATTTTTCTCTAAGATCATTTGTTCAATTTTTATCAGTCTAATCACAATAAAATATTATTATTAAATATTAAAATATTATTACAATTAACATTTAAATATTTAAAATATATTAAAATGATGCTGTCTATCGAAATGTTCGATTTAATATATTTTAAATATTTAAATGTTAATTGTAATAATATTTTAATATTTAATAATATTTTATTGTGATTAGACTGATAAAAACTGAACAAGTATATATTCAACACAATATGACGCAACATTATCATTTAAGATCATTGTTAAATTTGGAATTGAAATCAGTCAACAGTTAAATAAAGTCGTCTGTGGTTATTGAAAATTAATATTAGTTTTTGAATTTCTTACATTTGGCGATTCCAGTGACATGTTTGAAGGTTTGAAGCTAAATTTTCACGGTATTACTGAAATGCAATTTTTTTTTGTTAGTATTTGTGAGAATACGGCATAATTATTTAAGGATAAAATATGAAGACGTCGATGTTCGAACGCTGAACGTAATATTGACGCTAGTTCCCGGCCGTAGGTACGTGCTTACGTCGGGAAGACAAGTTCGCATTTTTCTTCAAATTAGGCAGGCACATTGGTGTCCTCCTTTAATTGGCTTCTGGCATAAATCATTGTAGTTAATGGATGGAACACAGAGACAAGGAGAATACAAATGGCGAATTGTGAACGCACTTCCGGTTTGGGATAATTGCTAATTGTGAATCGACAAGAATTACTGCTTCTAATCGAAACAAATGAAATGACGTGTGGGTACTTCACGAAGTTACGGACTGACGGACAGTAAAAATAAATAGCACCCACCCCAAGCCGCTCCGCCCTTAACTTTGTACAGATATAACTTAGGCAGCATATGTAACACTTAACACTTATGTAATAAATTCTAACCAGTGTGATGCTCTAAAGCATTAACGCTGCAAAGAGTAATGCAATTGCTATTTCATTCTAAAAAGAAACGAGCAGTTTCAGAAATGACACGACTTTCGCCTCTCATCTTACCTGGAATGCCTTATAGTCCAGTGGTATTCAACCTCTTTTGTTCGCTGGCCTTGTAATCCTGGTGTCTCGGGTTCGATTCCCGGCGGTGCCCGAATTTATAACTTGTGTTGGGCAAGGCCGTGGTGTAGGCGACACGGAGTTTTCCTCCGGGGGCTTCCCCGGTTTCTCCGTGGCATCCCATTCACACACAGAAGAAGGCAATGGCAAACCACTTCTGGATCATCTGCCAAGAACGTATATGAACAGGTCCCAGTCCGAGAAAAGGATGGAAGGATCCTGTTCATATGGACCTGTCGTCAGACAGAACACTAAATAATACCCCCAGATATAATTTCTCTTCAACTTTGTACCCCCAAAGTTGTTGGTGTATAATTCAAGTTATACGTAGTATATAATCTACATCTAAAATAAATTAAATTACATTACTGATTATTCAGTGTTTATCATAAAATAATATATATATTTTTAAATTTCACGTACCCCCGGGGGGTACGCGTACCCCAGGTTGAATACCACTGTTATAGTCTACTACGCCAACGCCAGGCCTGTCGCCTGCCGTAGATACGTAAGGGAAGTGTTCACCTTCGTGTTACTGTCGGTCCCATAGACAGGGCTCGGAAAAGTCATTGGTATTAAATCACGTGACCTTCTTCCAAATCTCTCTGGCCGGAAATACAAAACTTGTTATTTACGTTCGGTTATGTTATGTTTTATATCAAATCTAAAACTTCTTGACGATGGTGAAGAGTCAATTGAATAAAAATTTTCTTGGATATTATCCATCGTCTAGTAAATATAAAACGTAAAACGACGTTTCGGAGATGGGACTCTTTCTCCGTCTTCAGGTTCCTACTCAGTTGGGCCCACTAGATAGAGCTAATCCCAACTGAGTAGGAACCTGAAGACGGAGATAGAGCCCCATCTCCGAAACGTCGTTTTACGTTTTATATTTTACTAGACGATGGATAATATCCAAGAAAATTTTTATTCAATTATGTTGGATGAATTCAGATATGTCAGAAAATGCACAACGTAGAAACTTCTGACCAATATAAAAATCTCTGCCTTTGCCGGGAGTCTTATCCCGGTCACCCAGTCCGATGGGAGGGCGGCGGTGCAAAGAATTTTCTTACGTACTCACGTTTGAGGCTGGTTTTGTTGAAGTTAAACGTCTCTGATTAAGAATAGAATCATTTTAAAATTTTTGTTTTAATTTTTAGTATCGTTTCGTATTTTGCAGTGTTTTCTGTTTTGACGTTGTCCCCCCCAGAACAGCCGATGGTTACCAGTCGCCGTTCGAGTCCCGGGGATTCCTAATTTAAAATTAGCGGAGTCGTGTAGAACTAGGGTTGTGAAATGTAAACAGATCGTAGACACTGTGACTGGGTAGGAATCGAGAGACAAATAGAAAAGTCTGAGTGGTAGTAAGCAGGCCTGAGTCTGTTCTGCAATGCGTGGGAATACACGATCACTTCATTATTGATCTGTCCTCCTTGGACCTGGAGCATCCGCCAACTTATATGTGGTGTCGCTTGCTGGTGCATCTGCAACGTAGTCGAACAGGCGACTTGTAATTTCTGTGTTTTGGATCCAAAAAAAAGGGTGACGGTTTATGCGAGATACGTCGAAGCACAACACAAACCTAAACGTAAGAATGTGTACTCGATGACAGCGTGGAATTTACACGTCGGACACAATGATATTTACATTTAAGGAATAATAACCTTTCGGAGAGATTGTTTTAAATAAAAAAAATGATAGTGGAACCACGGTTCCGGAGAATTTGACGTAAATACGTCTATACGGAAAGGAAGTTTATATATTGGCTTTATTCTAAATATTTCCTTTATACATCCTTTACAATTGAGATAAATTTGATTAAGACATTGCTTATTTAACTTGAATTAGTTACGCTTAAGATGGGTCTGTGGTAGCTGAATGTAAGGTAAGGTTTTTTATTATTTAGTATTCTGTCTGACGACAGGTCCATATGAACAGGATCCTTCCATCCTTTTCTCGGACTGGGACCTGTTCATATACGTTCATGGCAGATGATCCAGAAGTGGTTTGCCATTGCCTTCTACTGTGTGTGAATGGAGTAATTGTTGGGATGCCACGGAGAAACCGGGGAAGCCCCCGGAGGAAAACTCCGTGTTGCCTAGACCACTGCTCAACACAAGTTATAAATTCGGGCACCGCCGGGAATCGAACCCGAGACCCCAGGATTACAAGGCCAGCGTTCTAACCGCTAGATAATGTAATGTAACGTTTCCTAGGTAACAATAATGCCGAGTAAACAATTGACGTTTCCTGGGTAACCAGGTTACACTTTTTCGTTTCCCTTTTTTGTCGAATGACCCTTCAATATAGACGTATTTACGTCAAAAATAATTTAACGAGCGAAGAATTTTAATTTTTTTACACTACAGAAAAATAATGGTGTTAATGTACGTCTGAATGGACATTGACAGTTCTTTGAAACTATAAAATATATATTTGACCCCCGAGGAAAATTCCAAAATAAAACCTTACTAAAGTTCTAATCAGTAATATTCACGTCTATGTTTCTCTATCGGACTTAATGTTGGGCGGTAACGAATGAACATATGAGAATAATTGGAAGATGAAGACTGTGTGGAGTGATTTTGTCTAATTCTGTGGAACAGAGTCCAGTTTGTGAAGCTGATAGTCACTTAAATAGTTAAAATCCTCCACCTTTTAAGGAACCCGAAAATAAATTACCGTCTTGACAAGATCTTGTCACAGCACCTGGTCGTGAGCCATTTGAATCCAGTTCGTAATCTCACGTTCTATTCTTTTAAGATCTGTTTTAATATGTATGAATGAGAAATTACGGTACATCTGGAAAGCATCTTGGGTACCATAGTTTGAGAACCACTGATCTGTAGCTTTGAAGAACATCTGTAGGCCGGTATTGATCGTGAAATATTCTAGTTTTTAATATTTTCGTGGGCTCTGAGGCTTATGGAAGCGATGAAAACATTCTGTTCACAGATACGAAAAATGAATACAGTTGTACACGTTTTCTAGATGTTTTTTAATCCCCCAGGGAAAGCGTACAGGAAAGAAAGCTGCTTCTGGACGAAACTATGTATGACCGTACATGCTCATGTCTCGTCAGGAGACTGCGTTATAGTATTATAGGCCTTGTAATCCTGGGGTCTCGGGTTCGATTCCCGGCGGTGCCCGAATTTATAACTTGTGTTGGGCAAGGCCGTGGTCTAGGCAACACGGAGTTTTCCTCCGGGGGCTTCCCCGGTTTCTCCGTGGCATCCCAACAATTACTCCATTCCCACACAGAAGAAGGCAATGGCAAACCACTTCTGTATCATCTGCCAAGAACGTATATGAACAGGTCCCAGTCCGAGAAAAGGATGGAAGGATCCTGTTCATATGGACCTGTCGTCAGACAGAACACTAAATAAAAAAACTAATAGTCTGTATGTTTTAGACGTGCCAGAGTCCAAATATTTTGGGAAAGACAGTAACAAACCAAAGTTATATCACGTAATTGAGAGCAGATATCGTTCAGGGAGTACTTGGTTTCATTTAGTTCAAAAGTCTTTGTCTTCCCGTGTTAAATAAGTAATTTTTTAAATTTATTAGGGTCCGTCTCAGATCATTATGCTGAGAAGAATATTTTGACCAGGGAGAGAGACAATTACACGATGTAGAGTTTAATGATTTGAACTCCTCAGCACATGGTAATGTGGATGCATATTTCTTTGTATGAAATCCCGCTATGTTCCTGTGAAGTTTGTCGGTGTGATGTTTTGTCACCAGGCATTTAAAAATGAACTCAAACTCTAGACAGATTCAATCAATCGCTCCTAACATTACCAGCCATCTCCATAGCAACGCAGCGGTACGAGATTAAATTAAAGAAGCAGGTCGTGGGGACCGCAACACTATTATTTCATAACCGAGGCAGGGGCTGTAGCACGCGCCGCTTCAAGCTACCGTGCTTCTAGAGTTGTACATAATACTTAGTTCATCTTTCGTTATAACTAAAATGGCAGACACAGACGAGTGGCGCCCAGAGGAGACAGATCAAATTGCTCTGTTTCCGTAGCTTGTAATTCTTTGCAGACTTCCAGTTCTTATTTCGCACGATTCTCGAGTCGAATCCTCTGGACAGACGGTCAGACAGACACGGCCAGCCCACATATTTGTTTCCAAAACGATGATGATGATGCACAAGACAGTAATTCTGTCGTTTCTTCTATATCGGTGTCTTTGCTTTAAAGGGGAAAATATAAATTACAAGTGTTGGAAACTAAACGTCTAAGAAAATATTTGGACTTGAGGTGGATGGAGAAAGAGGACGATTTATGATATTACATAACGAGGGACTTCGTGAAACAAAAAATAAAGCAATAATAAAGTAGTAAGATTTGAGGTTTTCACAGCGGTGAGTATGAAGATTTCTGTCTTCTGGGTTGTTGCGCTGTGTAGTCTGGTCGATGTTAACCAACGTTTCGGAGGTCATACTGCCTCCGTCATCAGGGCGATTCTTAGTATGAAGATTTCTGTCTTCTGGGTTGTTGCGCTGTGTAGTCTGGTCGATGTTAACCAACGTTTCAGAGGTCATACTGCCTCCGTCATCAGGGCGATGAGTATGAAGATTTCTGTCTTCTGGGTTGTTGCGCTGTGTAGTCTGGTCGATGTTAACCAACGTTTCGGAGGTCATACTGCCTCCGTCATCAGGGCGATTCTTAGTATGAAGATTTCTGTCTTCTGGGTTGTTGCGCTGTGTAGTCTGGTCGATGTTAACCAACGTTTCAGAGGTCATACTGCCTCCGTCATCAGGGCGATGAGTATGAAGATTTCTGTCTTCTGGGTTGTTGCGCTGTGTAGTCTGGTCGATGTTAACCAACGTTTCAGAGGTCATACTGCCTCCGTCATCAGGGCGATGAGTATGAAGATTTCTGTCTTCTGGGTTGTTGCGCTGTGTAGTCTGGTCGATGTTAACCAACGTTTCAGAGGTCATACTGCTTCCGTCATCAGTGCGACGGAGGCAGTATGACCTCTGAAACGTTGGTTAACATCGACCAGACTACACAGCCCAATAACCCAGAAGACGGAAATCTTCAATAATAAAGTATCATTAAAAATGTGTAAGTTACATTTATTTCCTCCTGTTTAATGAAGTTTTTAATACACGTTCATATGGCATGAACCGCATGTGAATTTGTTTGGGTGGAGTACAAACCTTTTGGAATACGTGCACTTGGAGGATAGAGGAGGAGGTGAGGAAGATAACGTAAAGATGGATCTTAGGGAGACTCGAGAGAATGGCTGTAGATGGAACTGGCTCAGGATCATGTCTAATGGTGGGTTTTGATATTAGCTGTGTTGAAACTCCGGTTTGATTACTACGAGGATTTAACCGTTTCCTTTTGTTAGCTGTGACATACAAACTAGATAAGGAAATTACCTTGTACTGAGCATAATATGCGGCTTTTGAAACTTAACAACGTCCACTGTGGACTATATTACACGTTGGCTAATTCATTGACTGTTGTTTCCAATTTGGTGTTAATTCTGCATCGCCTGCTCTTACTGACGTTCTTTGTAGTTTTCTGATCGTTTTGCACCCGTGATCACCAGCTCACCAGCAGCAGCAACAACTCTTCCGTAGCTTACCTTGAACATTGCACGTGTGGGGATCAAACTTTTAGGTCCTTGAAATAACACAAGCCAACCTCTTCCAGGGCGTGTGTAGGCTACACGCGCACAACACATAGTGCCTCAGACTTAGTGATGTCGTTGCATATTTGTTTGTTTTATGCTCTAAAACAGTTTTATGAAGTCGCTTTCAATTACAAAAAATACGTAATATGAAATAGTTCTCATTTCGCACAACTATTCATAATTTGTAATCCCCTCAAGATGTTATCAGGGTGATCCAGATGATGAAAGTTAGATGAACTGGACGTGTAGCATGCGAAAATTTAAGCATATTTCAACTATTATATACATAATTTTGATCTTAAGTTAATTTTAAGCATGATAGACAACATACAATACTGAATATGTCATTTGACGTACTAGAATAACAGAATTGTAGTTTGCATAACAAGTCAGGGGCCAGGTGGTTGAATGAAATGTTCGAAACCGTCGTATTACACGTTCATAAAAACTGTTTGGTTTAACCTGTGTTTTCCTTCGAGCCTCGTTTTTTTAAAACGTCACCTGAACTTCAGATACTTGATGGTAGACACAACTTGTAAAATGGCCCCCCCCCCCCCACATACCAATCATGTGATTCGTTCGTCCGGAAAGGATTCGCTTCCTCGGCTGCGGTTAAACTTAGTCTGGACTACTTCCGCAGTGAGTACATATGGCTACTCTTCTCACCGTCATCAGAATGCAAGGTAATGACTGTTTTCCTGCTTGGACATACGTATTTGTTGAAGGTGTGTAGAAACGACCTGTAGGTCGCTGTTGGTTCCAAATGTTCAGTGTTTAAAATGCCATAGACCGTGTATGAAACAGTTATTATAGTCCAGTGGTATTCAACCTTTTTTGTTCGCGTACCCCCAGATATAATTTCTCTTCAACTTTGTACCCCCCAAAGTTGTTGGTGTATAATTCAAGTTATACAGAGTATATAAAGTATATCTAAAATAAATAAATTAAATTAAATTACTGATTATTCGGTGTTTTTATTATTATTATTATTTTTTATTTAGTGTTCTGTCTGGCGACAGGTCCATATGAACAGGATCCTTCCATCCTTTTCTCGGACTGGGACCTGTTCATATACGTTCTTGGCATATGATCCAGAAGTGGTTTGCCATTGCCTTCTTCTGTGTGTGAATGGAGTAATTGTTGGGATGCCACGGAGAAACCGGGGAAGCCCCCGGAGGAAAACTCCGTGTTGCCTAGACCACGGCCTTGCCCAACACAAGTTATAAATTCGGGCACCGCCGGGAATCGAACCCGAGACCCCAGGATTACAAGGCCAGCGTGGCTGTTTATCATAAAATAATATATATTTTTTTAAATTTCACCTACCCCCTAAGATGTCGTCGCGTACCTCCTGGGGTACGCGTACTCCAGGTTGAATACCAATGTTATAGTCCATTTGATATCTGCTGGCATTTATAGTTCAGTGAGATGTTAATTATACTTACACGCCCTTTTGCATATTAGTATACACGAATATAAAGTGAATTGTTTGCATTATCTAAGCCTTCCTGCCTATTATACGCAGTTTTAACAATGAAATGAACCGGTGAAGTCGAAAGTGTTGGTGGCAGAACCACGAATCTTGCATAATTAGTTCTTGGTTGGATTTCATCGTCTTTTGAGTAGTTTTAATACTGTGTGATATGTTTAATCATGGCTGTTGCGTTGACGTAATTCGTCAAAGAACGACAGATATCTGTGTTCGATTTCTGTGGGGTGAAAATTGAAAAAAAAAAATGTAGGGACGAAGGACATTTTAGCATTGAGATGAACAGCTGTCTCGACTGTGACATGTCTTGAGCAGCGTACCTCGGACAACAGAACATTACAGCCTCATTTTTCGAAACAAACTCTGTAAAAAATTATTTAAGTCTACGTCTGAAATATTTCATTTTGATCGAATCAGTAAAACTGTGAAACGTTGGATCAAATCATTGAATTACTGTCGATTTTTTAACGCAAAAGAGTTTTTTACATTTACTTGGCAGACTAATAAAAAACGAACTTCATGAAGTTGCTTGTAATGCTTTGGTGATCGGCTGTTACTTCTGGTATAAAATTGGCGTCCGTGATCGCGCTCTGTCGCCCCGCGCTTTCTCTCTCTTCCTGCGACACTTTGCGGAAGCGAAAACAACATTAAGCACGCGCCACGGTATTTTGGAAACGAGAAATCTGGTCTGTTTGATTCCATAGCGTAGGAATGAAGTAAGAATAACATTTCGAATTTTTAAGAATTGAAACTCATTCAGCTGAAATCTGGGTGTTGGATGTGTCTTCCAGATGCATGGTACGTTGTAGAACTTTTAAGTTTTTATTGGCGTATTAAAACAGGTTCTTTCTTTGAAGATCTAACTACCTTCTCGCCAAATGTAAATCACGAAGTAAAAGTTTTTGAAAAAGCGTGGAAAGGAGTATTTTTTATATATTTTATTCGCGAGTTTCGTACGTTTTTAGCATTGCTGTAGATAAATCCATGGTTGCAAACCCTTTAGATTGTATCAGAATCGCAGTTTTCTGTTGCAGACCAATTTGAAAGTACTTGTATCGAATAATGTTATTTTATGTGGGGTGAAAATATTTTATACAGTGGGTCACTTTTGGGGAATTTTATAAAGATCGTGTCACTCTGGTGTTATAATTAAAAGGTGTGTACCAAAATTACATTCGCGGTACAACGTTTGGTGTGGATTTTATAATACAAAATTTAATAGAATTTCGCTTCGTTGTTTCCGGGAACAACATGCTGACCTCCAGGCACTACCTTCCCATTGTGCGTATATTTTGAGCAAAGAAAGCGTAGAGGTTTAATCTGTATGGGAGAGACAAGAAATGCATGTAGAAATTTTAATTGGAAACCCGAAGGAAAAGATCTTTGGGATACGTTAAAATAGATTAAAAGAAATAGAATTTGAACTTTTTAACGTCGCTCAGGGTGGGGGTCTAATGGCGGACTTTCGTGGTTGCGTCAGTGAGCCTTCCGGTACTGTAAAAAACTGGAACTTCTTAACCAGCTGAGCGACTGTTAGCTTCTCATTAGCTCCACTCTTTCTCTTTACACAGTCCATCTGGCCTATATTACGCCGGACAGGGGCGAGGCAGGAAGGTGAACAGACAGGAACACGACCAGACTTAATAAAAAAAACCTCATGGCCATCCCAGTTTGCCGGAAGTCGAACCCAGACCGCAAACAGGCGTAATCATTGTCGTAGACAGTTAATGTAAACGTATGCATTTGTATTCAAAATGGCAGGAAGTTAGAGACTCGATTCGTATTGTATTTTGCGAACACGAAAGCAAGTAATGACGTGAATTCGAATTGAACTGCCCTTGGCTGAATTTAGGTTACACGTAATAACATTATCTCAGATGTCGCTGATCTTCAAGAGGCGTGGTCGAAAACTAGAAAGGATTCTCATCGACATTTTTAGATGAGTCGAAGCTGAAACTTGTGGCGCCAGATAGCTGGCTTTTGTGTGGAAAGACAGACACGTGGCTTATGGTCAAGTTTGGTGTCAACGTTGCTAGAAGGAGGCGTCGTCTCGGCCTTGCCGCGTGTCTTGTGGTTCATGTTTGGAGTTGCGAAATAAATTTGTAATATATAAGAGCCGGCGTAGCTCAGTCAGTATAGTGACTAGCTACGGACTGGGCGACCGGGGTTCGATCCCCGACGGGGGGCAGTGGATTTTTCCTCTAGCCTCTGCGTCCAGACCAGCTCTGGGGTCCACCCAGCCTCCTATCCAATGGGTACCTGGATCCTTTACCGGGGGTAAAGCCGGCCGGGGCGTGACGCTGACCACTCACCCCCATCTAGTGCCGAGGTCAAGGAAGAGAGGAGCTATACCTCCACTCCCCCCAAGCGCCTATATGGCGTATAGTGGGACAGCTTTACTTATACATATATAATTTTGCACTTTCCTTGTATTTTCGAGATAGTAACAGAGATTGTGGAGGTATTTGCGAACACAATGCTGAGGAGTGTCTCGTACTGATCTCTAAAACAGGAAATGAATTTTGCGTAACGGGGAATATGGGCCAATGAAAGTGACAAATCTTCGCCTAACTTGTTAGAATATTTCTTGACAAGTTAATGTTTTATTCTGTTCGGATTTTCTTCTAGAGGTTTGCGAAATTTTAAGACCAGTAGAATTACCAAATAAAATCAGAATGTTTTCAGGTTTTCGGGCGGGAACTTCGCTTTACAAATCCGGCCTTAATTAAGTCTGATGTTGTCTGCTGGCACATGGAGCAAAGATACAGAGGATTTGCTTTTCTACCTGTGGGTTAGTGCACTTTCCACTTCCGATTACTTCCTAATATCACATCGTGAGCACATTTTTTTTATATATATTTTAAGTGTGTTGTTGGATAAATGGATTTATTTAGTCATTTTACGTTGAAAATTGTTCTTTCACCTTAAACGAAGGATATTTGCGAATCCGATGTTGAGGATTTTTGTTTTAGGCGTGAGAAAGATTAATTCACTTGAAGACGAAGAAATCTGCAAAATGGGGTGCTTTATGTGCACTCTTCACAAAATATCAGTTTAGTTGAAAAAGTGAAGATAAGTTGAAGGGAGAGACCGCTTCAAACATAGGCTTTGATGGAAGGACAGTTTTAATCGTAGTGTTGACTGGATTCATGTGGATCGGGGCACTCTTAATAGTCCTATACTTTCCCTGTTTCCATTAACATAGATTGTAGTTACGTGAATTAGGAGGTTAGATGTGCTACAGAATCCATCCCTTGACCCGAGTAAGGCTAGAATTTGCTCTCCATTGTGTGAGCTTTGCAGTTGACGCGTGGTCACATAACTGTCGTTCTCCCAGGAGTCAGAGACGTTTAACTATTCTTAAGATTAGTTGGGGTAGAAACGGAAAGTGGAACACACATATGGCTGCTTACGAATTATACCACAGAAGCTCTGTTCTTCAAAATAGGCAGAGCATGGAGCCGAGAGGGAAAGTGTGGTGGGGGTCACGAGAACACGACAAGACCAGACCAATGCTCGGGGCTAGACGACCGGCCGGCCGGCCAAGCCGGTTTATTGATCCCTTGAGTTGGGAGTACACAGCGTGTTCCGAGACATTGTCAGTATCATTCACGAATGCTTCTTCGTATGTCAGCGGACCAGAGGTCTCGCAGAGTGGAAACTTTCGAATTAGAGGGTCGTATCTGAGAACCGCAACAAACATTTTTGACAGCTACTCTTCACAGCCTCAACTTCGCCAATTTTTTTATGTGTGTGAGGTCGTACAAGTTACGAAGATGGCTGTCTACTGGTTTTTAGCGCCGTGTAGTCTGCTACGGGTTTACCAACGTTTCGGATGCCCTTACTAACTCCATCATGAGGACGATAGGCAGCAAGGACCTCTGAAACGTTGGTAAACTCGTACGAGACTTACACGGGCGCTAAAAACAGGAAGAAGCCCCTCCTTCGTAGTCTGGAGGTTCCGGGTTCAAATCTCGGCCCGGAGTCCGGCTGTCCTGACTTGGGTTCTTCGTGGTTTTCCTCAGTATCTCCAACAAAATGCCGGGATAGTACCTTAAACTAGGCCAGACCGTTTCCTTCCATATCCTTTCCGATTCATTACTCACGATCATCCTCTCATTCGACGCTAAAGAGTGAGCTACTTAAAAGCGTCGTTCCACAAGTCAGCCATCTTCGTACACACCGCCGTGAAAACCTCAGGTCCTTCATACAGTTTAGTTTTAAAACGTAAAGGGAATAAATAAGATTTCAAGATGATAGCGTAAAAAGGGTTGTTAAACATGTCTGGTACGAGGAACATTTCACCGGCTCATGACAGTGACCTGTGAACTCTAAAGAATCTTTGACTAACTTGGCTACTGTAAGAATTTAAGAAGAGCTGTGTTTCACGGAATCGGTTGGGAACATTGAATGTTCTTTAGTAAAAATAATTTTAAAGCTTAGTACTATGACTTTATATCGACGAACTGTTATCCATATTGTTACGTCTTCTCCGTGCTTCGGTGTAAACTCATCTCTATCTTGCAGTGTTGAATTGATCAAACACATTCTTTATCGACATCAGCGCTGAAGATTTGGGCAGCGCATTCTCCGAAATGTTGGTAGGCTACACAGCCAGAAGAGTTCATGAAGCAGCATCGCAGAATAGAGGGCTTTAAAATTTCAAAGGTCATTCGAAGGTAATTTTCTCAAACGGATATATCTTCCGGTCTGCTGGAGTCTGAGAGTTTATACTCATGTCACTTTGAGTTCACAAGCAGGTCATTGTCATGTCAAGGTCACAATATCAGTCAGAGGGTTTGTCGAATAGAGGCTTCTGAATTTTTCAAGGTAATACGGCAGTCAATTTTTCAAACGCATATATCTGCTTATCTGCTGGAATCTGAGTGACTATATTCAAGTCACTTTGAGGTCATGCACATGTCAGCGTTGTCATAGTTACGACAAGGTCAGTCCGTGGGTTTTCCGTACAGAGGCTTTTAAATTTCTCCAGTTCATTCGAAGGATATTTTTTAAATTGCATATTTCTACCGATCGGTGGAAATCAGTGTGACAATACTCATGTCAGTTTGAGGTCAGAGACAGGACAATGTCATGTCAAGGTCACGATAATATCAGTCCGACGGTTGACCGAATAGAGGCCTCTGAATTTTCAAGATCATACGGACGTAAATTATTAAAACGCTTATATCTGCCGATCTGCTGGGATCTGAGTGACCATATTCATGTCCGTTTGAGATCACGCACATGTCAGCGGCATGTCATAGTCACGACAATATCAGTACGAGGGTTTACCAAATAGAGGCCTTTGAAATTTTCAAGGTCATCCGAAAGTCAATTTTTCAAACGCGTAAATATGCCATTCTGCAGGAATATGAGTAACCACATTTATGTCAGTTTGAGGTCACAGACAGGTCAGCGTCATGTCATAGTCACGACAATATCAGTCCGAGGGTTTACCAAATAGCGGCCTTTGAAATTATCAAGGTCATTCGAAAGTCAAATTTTCAAACGCGTATATCTTCCGTTCTGCAGGAATATGGGTAACCACATTTATGTCAGTTTGAGGTCACAGACAGGTCAGCGTCATGTCATAGTCACGACAATATCAGTCCGAGGGTTTACCAAATAGAGGCCTTTGAAATTTTCAAAGTCATTCGAAAGTCAAATTTTCAAACGCGTATATCTTCCGTTCTGCAGGAATATGAGTAACCACATTTATGTCAGTTTTAGAGCACGCACAGGTCACCGCCATGTCATAGTCACGAAAATATGAGTCCGAGGGTTTACCAAATAGAGACCTTTGAAATGTTCCAGGTCATTCGAAAGTCAAATTTTCAAACGCGTATATCTGCCGTTCTGCAAGAATATGAGTAACCACATTTATGTCAGTTTGAGGTCACAGACAGGTCAGCGTCATGTTATAGTCACGACTATATCAGTCCGAGGGTTTACCAAATAGAGGCCTTTGAAATTTTCAAGGTCATTCGAAAGTGAAATTTTCAAACGCGTATATCTTCCGTTCTGCAGGAATATTGGTAACCACATTTATGTCAGTTTGAGGTCACAGACAGGTCAGCGTCATGTCATAGTCACGACAATATCAGTCCGAGGGTTTACCAAATAGAGGCCTTTGAAATTTTCAAGGTCATTCGAGAGTCAAATTTTCAAATGCGTATAACTGCCGTTCTGCAGGAATATGAGTAACCACATTTATGTCAGCTTGAGGTCACGCACAGGTCAGCGTTATGTCATAGTCATGACTATATCAGTCCAAGGGTTTACCAAATCGAGGCCTTTGAAATTTTCAAGGTCATTCGAAAGTCATATTTTCAAACGCGTATATCTGCCGATCTGCAGGAATATGAGTAACCACATTTATGTCAGTTTGAGATCACAGTCAGGTCAGCGTCATGTCATAGTCACGACAATATCAGTCCGAGGGTTTACCAAATAAAAGCTTTTGAAATTTTCAAGGTCATTCGAAAGTGAAATTTTCAAACGCGTATATCTTCCGTTCTGCAGGAATATGGGTAACCACATTTATGTCAGTTTGAGGTCACAGACAGGTCAGCGTCATGTCATAGTCACGACAATATCAGTCCGAGGGTTTACCAAATAGAGGCCTTTGAAATTTTCAAGGTCATTCGAGAGTCAAATTTTCAAACGCGTAAATCCGCCATTCTGCAGGAATATGAGTAACCACATTTATGTCAGATTAAGGTCACGCACAGGTCAGCGTCATGTCATAGTCACGACTATATCAGTCCGAGGGTTTACCAAATAGAGGCCTTTGAAATTTTCATGGTCATTCGAGAGTCAAATTTTCAAACGCGTATATCTTCCGTTCTGCAGGAATATGGGTATCCACATTTATGTCAGTTTGAGGCCACAAAAAGGTCAGCATCATGTCATAGTCACGTCAATATCAGTCCGAGGGTTTACCAAATAGAGACCTCTGAAATGTTCAAGGTCATCCGAAAGTCAAATTTTCAAACGCGTATATCTGCCGTTCTGCAGGAATATGAGTAACCAAATTTATGTCAGTTTTAGATCACAGTCAGGTCAGCGTCATGTCATAGTCACGACAATATCAGTCCGAGGGTTTACCAAATAAAGGCTTTTGAAATTTTCAAGGTCATTCGAAAGTCAAATTTTCAAACGCGTAAATCTACCGTTCTGCAGGAATATGAGTAACCACATTTATGTCAGTTTGAGGCCACAGACAGGTCAGCGTCATGTCATAGTCACGTCAATATCAGTCCGAGGGTTTACCAAATAGAGGCCTCTGAAATTTTCAAGGTCATTCGAAAGTGAAATTTTCAAACGCGTATGTCTGCCGTTCTGCAAGAATATGAGTAACCACATTTATGTCAGTTTGAGGCCACAGACAGGTCAGCGTCATGTCATAGTCACGTCAATATCAGTCCGAGGGTTTACCAAATAGAGGCCTTTGAAATGTTCAAGGTCATCCGAAAGTCGAATTTTCAAACGCGTATATCTGCCGTTCTGCAGGAATATGAATAACCACATTTATGTCAGTCTTAGGTCACGCACAGGTCACCGCCATGTCATAGTCACGAAAATATCAGTCCGAGGGTTTACCAAATAGAGACCTTTGAAATTTTCAAGGTCATTCGAAAGTCATATTTTCAAACGCGTATATCTGCCGTTCTGCAGGAATATGAGTAACCACATTTATGTCAGTTTGAGGTCACAGACAGGTCAGCGTCATGTCATAGTCACGACAATATCAGTCCGAGGGTTTACCAAATAGAGGCCTTTGAAATTTTCAAGGTCATTCGAAAGTGAAATTTTCAAACGCGTATATCTGCCGTTCTGCAGGAATATGGGTAACCACATTTATGTCAGTTTGAGGTCACAGACAGGTCAGCGTTATGTCATAGTCACGACAATATCAGTCCGAAGGTTTACCAAATAGAGGCCTTTGAAATTTTCAAGGTTATTCGAAAGTGAAATTTTCAAACGCGTATATCTGCCGTTCTGCAGGAATATGGGTAACCACATTTATGTCAGTTTGAGGTCACAGACAGGTCAGCGTTATGTCATAGTCACGACAATATCAGTCCGAGGGTTTACCAAATAGAGGCCTTTGAAATTTTCAAGGTAATTCGAAAGTGAAATTTTCAAACGCGTATATCTGCCGTTCTGCAGGAATATTGGTAACCACATTTATGTCAGTTTGAGGTCACGCACAGGTCACCGCCATGTCATAGTCACGACAATATCAGTCTGTGGGTTTTCCGAATAGAGGCTTTTAAATTTCTGAAAATCATTCGAAGTCATTTTTTCAAGTGCATATTTTTGCCGATCTGTAGGAATCTGTGTGACAATACTGATGTCAGTTAGGTGCCACGGACAGATCATCGTCATGTCATAGTCACGAGAATGTAAGTCCCGGGGTTATCCGGAGAGAGGCCTTTAAAATATTCAAGGTATTTCGAAAGTCATTTTTTCAAACGCATTTTTCTGCCGATATGCAAGAAACTCAGTGACCATATTTATGTCCGTTTGAGGTCACACATAGGTCACCGTCATGTCATGGTGACGGCAATATAAGTCCCGTTGTTATCCGGAGCGAGGCCTTTAAAATATTAAAGGTAATTTGAAATTAATTTTCTCAAACTCATATTTCTGCCGATCTGTAGGAAACTGAATGACTATAATCTTGTCAGTTTGAGGTCATGGATAGGTCAACGTCACGTCAAGATCATAAGAAGATAAGTCCAATGTTTCGAGGAATATAGGCCTTTATATTTTCGAAGCTCAAGTCAAGAACATTTTTCTCAGGCTTATATCAACCTATCTTTATTAAAGCGAGTGATCATAATCATGTTAGTTTAAAGCCACTTATAGATAAACTTCATTCATAAGTAAGGGCAGTTAAATTGTAAAAATGAAGCTACTTGAGGATAGGTTCGGTTAGTTTAGGTTGGATTAGGTTGGGTTAAGTTAGGGTATGTTAGGTTGGATTAGGTTTGGTTAGGTTAATTTAGATTATATTGGATAGGGTTAGGTTATGTTATGTTCGGTTATGTTTCGTTGGGTTAGGTTACGTTAGATTTGTTCTGATTATGTTGTTATTTTTGGTTGGGTTAGGTTAGGTTATGTTAGGTTGGGTTTAGGGTAGGTTAGGTTGTGTTAAGTTATGTTAATTTAATTTACGTTACTTTGCGTTATGTTTGGTTAGGTTTATTTTCTATTGGTTTGTGTTAGGTTAGGTAAGGTTTTAGTTAGGATTTTGTATTTCCGTGTAGGTTATGTTAGGTTAGGTCAAATTCATGAAGAGATGACGCCGATGTTTTTCCGAGGGTATGTGGATTAGAGGCCTTTGAAATGTCTAGGTTATATCAATTTGTTTTTATATCTGCCGAACTGAATTGCCATACTTAAGTCAACTTAAGGTCGCGGTTAGGTGCTTTACGAATTGATTTCTGATTGTCGTCTGATGGATTTGTAAAGGGCAGAATCTTGAGCAAGTTAGCTCATCACTAAAGTTCATGATATTTTAGAATATCCGACGTTCCACCTTTTTTTAAATTATACTGAGAAGATGTTTCGTGGTTTCACTCTGTGTTTTGAGGCAAATAGTGAGATGTGCGATACATGTAGCATTCATGCATAAGTAGAGAATTTAAAAAATTGTCAATTGAACACCTGAAGGGAACGGATGTCTTGGGATATGTGTGCGTAGCTGTTAGTTGTAAGGGAGTGGATTAGATTAGTCTGGATCAGGAGAGGGTGAGAGTAGCGGGCTACGTCAACACGTTAATGAACGTTCGTGTTTGATAAGAGGCTGGAAATTTCCGTAGCATCTGAGAGACTGTCACCTTCTCAAAAAGGACTGTGTTTGATGGAATTAGGAAGTTGGTACTGGCATGTGTAGAGGAAACATTTTGATTCCCCTCTCCCATTTTCTGTGTCCCGCTGATATTTGACGTCCCAGTACCCGCCTGTTAATCAGTCGAATTTCCCCACATTCCTGTCTGTCTCTCCTTCTCGACATCCTACCTGCCCCGGATTCTCGGTCTCGATGGTCGTCGACTACTTCGCCTGTGTCCCTACCCTCTCTAAACTGACTTGACTTCTTGATCGATTCGACGTGACTCTTCCTTCCTGACTAGTTTATTGGTCGACAAGCCTATTCCTTCCTGTTTGGGGGAGGCACACGATATCTGACTATATCGCAGTCGTGACAGTGTTTATCAGTGGGTTGTCATAAACTGCATGTTGATGACAAAATCACTTTCACTTGTTGAACAGCAAGTTAATTGATGTTAATACTGTTTCTTTGGCTCTGAGGGAGGTGACGGGAACACTTGTCCGCCCTGGCAGGCATCCGCAGTGACGTAAGAAAATACAAATCGCATTCTGGGGCCAAATTACTCTAGAATTAAGAGCTGGGACAAGTGGAATGTTCATTACCGTGTTCCCAAGAGCCGCCACGGGATATTATTCTGACCAGATGCAGTGTTACCTTCCCATATAATCCTACGTCTTTCCTTCGCGTTGACCGCGTACATTCTTATGCTCTTACTGTCGTCGTTGTATAAGCCTTCGTATGTGAAAGACTTTCGAGTTTTGTCCAACTCAAAGATGTACCTTTAGATAAGTTAGCGTATTTTCTATTAGAGAAGTTTTAAACAGCTTTAAAACTTACATAATAAATAGTATTTTTTGTCGGTGTGTACGAACTTCGTAATTCTCTGTTCTACGTGTTTCATTCCATGGGAATTCGTCAGGAAGGGCTCGAATTGAATGGTGTGCGCCAGGTACTTGCCTGTACTGATATGAATTTACTTGGGGATGGTGTGGGTTACGTAACCGAGAATGTAGAAACTCTCCTATAGGCTAGCAAGGAAATAGGCCAAGATGAAAACGTAGACATGGGTGTAATACGGCGGCAACAACAGCGGAACACATCATTTGAAAATGTTTCAAAATTTAAGTATTTGGGAAATAGAAAAACAAATAGAAATGAGGTTCATGATGAAATCAAGAGTAGAATACATTCGTGGAACGTCTTTTTTATTCAGTTCAAAAACTGTTATCATCTGGTTTACTACCCAAAACACTGAAGATCAGGTTATATAAAACAATTTTGCCTTTTGTCTTGTATGGCTGTGAATCATGGTCTCTTACCTTGAAGGGAAAACGTAGATTACAGTGTTTGGAAACAGGGAGCTCAGGAGGATACCTGGACCTAGGAGGAATGAAATGAGAGGGGAATTTAGAATAATGCATAATGAGGAGCCGCGTGAATTGTACGGGTCATCCAGCGTAGTGAGGATAGTGAAATCTAGGAGGCTTCGATGGGCTGGACATGTAGCTTGCATGGGGGGGGGGGAGGTCCAGGAGTGCATACAGAATTTTGGTGGGAAATCCTTCTGGAAAACGACCGCTGGGCAGACGAAGAAGGAGATGGGATGATAACATCAGGATGGATCTTGGGGAGGTGGGCTGTGAGAATGGCAAATGGATGGAGTTGGCTCAGGATCGTGGCCGGTTTGAACCTGTGGGTTCTGCTACCAGGGAGTTAGGAATTAACACAGGATTAAAATGTTGATGCATATTTATGGCCGTATGTAGTTTCGTATCTCCTTTTTGTGGTGTGCCGTCACGTGTCTTTGACAAATTAGGGTGTGTCGAGGGCGAGAAATGTTTGCGACACAAGGGTCTAGATGAAGAATGAGTGGAGTTGTACCTTGGCCTCTTACGTTTCATAACACAATCAGCTTAGGCTTGGAAAAAAATTTTGAGATAGATTCTGAATACACGTGTGAAGCCTCTGAAGTTCCCCCCCTACAAGTCTCTGCTCCCCTGTTCTCCCCTTTCCGATACTTTACTTTTATCTCATTACTGCGGAACACAAAAACTTTGACACGTGTCTGAGCTGAATCCTGACTTCCCACGTGTTAGTCTTACAAATAAGGCGTTTCTTGTAACTTAACCGTGTACATTGAATTTTCTGAATACTACACAGTTTATTCGGTTTCTGATTATGGGGGCCCGCGATTTGAACTAATTTCGTTGTTCCAGAAGAATAGAAAGTTGTTTTTAAAACACTTTGGATACCGACTGACTTTGTTATATTGATATGCTGGAAGAATGAAGTGTCAGAACTAGGTCCAAGCCGTGATTCTGTAACAGGGGCTTACTGAGCTGCATTACAGCCAGAATTACGCTCGTACATCGCATTTTGAATGGATTATTCTGTGGAACAGAAATGTTGCATTAAAGAATGTTCTGTAATCCGAGGAGTCATGTGTGTATATCTTCAAAACTGAACGATAATAATTGTTTATTTTAACCGTCTAATCACAATAAAATATTTTATTAAATATTAAAATATTATTACTATAATTAACATTTAATATTTAAAATATTTAAAATATATTAAAATATATATTAAAATGATGCTCTTTCTATCGAAATGTTCGATTTACAATTAGAGCATCATCATTTTCACGACATGTTTCGGTTTTCAATGAACCATGGTGATGCTCTAATTGTAAATCGAACATTTCGATAGAAAGAGCATCATTTTAATATATATTTTAATATATTTTAAATATTTTAAATATTAAATGTTAATTATAGTAATAATATTTTAATATTTAATAAAATATTTTATTGTGATTAGACGGTTAAAATAAACAATTATAATCATCACAATATGACGCAACATTATCACCGCCTGAACGATAATGTTTCAGCATGAATTTTAAATTTACGTTTGGGAGGGGGGGGGGGTCATTCGCTTTTTTTTTTGTCCTCGCCGTTCAATGTCGTCGTCTTACATGTAAAACCCCGCGACTTACAAGCAGGAAGTTGAATGTCGTGGGTGCGAAACTTGGTCTTTCAGCCTAACGATTAAGCATCAGTTTTGAAAGTGTCTGAGAATAAAGTTCTGAAGAAACTATTTGGAACTATGACAAAGTAACGGGAAGATGGGGAAAAAAAAACTTGCGTAATGAGGAGCTTTATAATTTGTAATCTTCTTAAAATATATAATTAGAACGAGCAAATTACGGAGGATGGGATGAATGACCTTTACAGCAATCATGACGGAGATGAACTGCGTGTCTGATTGCATTCGGGAAATGATGTTAATGTTAAAATGTGTGATTCGGGGGGGGGGGGGGGGGCTAGGTCACGTGGTTCCTCAAAGGCGGTTCATTTCTTGAGCAGCTGATCACTTTTGGTTTGTAAATAAGAACTCCTCTTCGTATTGCGAAGTTATAATTCACTGTTTTAAATGGTTCTAATTGACATCGTCATTTAACTCGCGATGTTAGGAATACGTAACAGACAGGCTGTCACACTTTTTAGCTATGTGCCGCGTACAGTCAAGAGTTTTTGGAACGTGAAATGACTGTTTATCGCGAGTTTTAACGAAATGTAGCTACTTCTTATGGCGACTGACGAGGTTTTCTGCTTACATCTGTTCCGTATTCAGGAGGTCCGGAGTTCAAATCTCGGTACAGACACGGGTTTTCCTGATTGACAATTTTCGTGGCTTTCCTCAGTTCCTCCAGGTAGATTCTGGGACCGTGCGGTAGTTTCTTTTCACATCCTTTTCAATTCATTATTCCGTGTTGTTATTCTACACTTTGTAATTTGCCGCTCGGGCCATTAAACATTCAATAAATACATGAATTAAGCAAACAAATTACCCTATAAATTATTTAGTGAGTAGTAAAAATTATCGTCTGATCATTATACAGTTGTCTGCGACCTTGTGTTGTTTCCTGTCTTAAAATAAGCTAACAGCCTTTATTTTCATTTTTGACCGATCTTTTGAACAGATAATCCATGTCATGTTAACATATCGTAGGTGCATCTCTGCGGCTACAAGGAAAATAAAAATACACGGGCTTACGAGAGGTGTTTCTTTTTTTGTAATACACTGTATTTTCAGAAATGAGCTTAAGTTAGTGTGGCTGTAAGTTTCGTGCACCAGTAAATATCTACTTTTAACGGGCTTGGGTATGCCACGGTGGTCTAGCGGTTAGAACGCTGGCCTTGTAATCCTGGGGTCTCGGGTTCGATTCCCGGCGGTGCCCGAATTTATAACTTGTGTTGGGCAAGGCCGTGGTCTAGGCAACACGGAGTTTTCCTCCGGGGGCTTCCCCGGTTTCTCCGTGGCATCCCATTCACACACAGAAGAAGGCAATGGCAAACCACTTCTGGATCATCTGCCAAGAACGTATATGAACAGGTCCCAGTCCGAGAAAAGGATGGAAGGATCCTGTTCATATGGACCTGTCGTCAGACAGAACACTAAATAATAATAATAACGGGCTTGGAACATTTTATCTCCGGACTGACTGGGTGAATTGTGTGTACCGATTCTCATTAAAGTAAGTAATGAGGTAATGCAGTTTAATCCAGAATCTACAGAAAACAATCGGACACTGAGAAGAGGGGCGAATTAATGAAGTAAGACAGGAAATCCTTTACCATTATGTGGCGTTTAGATTTTAGTGAAAGGAAATAAATTAAATTTGTAGGTTTAATATTGTTGCCAGCCAGAATCGAACATTATATCAACTAGTGCTTAACAGTAAAATTATCCGGAGCTTATGATTCGTTAGGAGAGGTTGTGCAATATTCTGATTGGACTCATTGCTACTTCTCAGTTCAAAATATTTTGTCTTCCCGTCTGATTTCTAAGAACCTGAAATTTAAAGTGTACAAAACAATAATCTTGCCTGTTGTTTTGTATGGGTGCGAAACATGGTCTCTCACTCAGAGGGAGGAACACAGATTGCAGGTGTTTGAGAACCGGGTGTTGAGGAGGATATTTGGGCCTGAGAGGGAAGACGATGGGGCGTGGAGAAAACTGCACAATGACGAGCTTAAAAATCTGTACTGCTCCCCCAATATTGTCAGGGTGATTAAGTCGAGAAGAATGAGATGGGCGGGACATGTAGCGCGCATGGATGGGACAAGAGGTGTGCACCGGGTACTGGTTGGGAAGCCTGAGGGGAAGAGACCTCTGGGGAGACCTAGACGTAGATGGGAGGATAATCTCAGGCGGGATCTACGGGAGATAGGAGTTGAAGGAGACTGGATTTTGTTGGCCCAGGACAGGGATCGGTGGAGGGCTTTGGTTAATTCGGTGATGAACCTTCGAGTTCCGTAAGCCATCTAGTTAGTTAGTTATACCCATGGAACAAGTTAGGCTGTTTGTTTAAATGTACCTTTAACCACTGATGAATTTCAGTAATGTTTGTTACTGAGGCAGTAAATTGTAATTAATATAAACTCCAGCGATTGCAGACCGATAATTTATTGCAGTACGGAGTATAAGTTGAATTCGCGAAGGACACATCGGGTGAGTCAGCGTACGTGTGTACTGACAAATTCAGCATCTTCCATCAGAATATTTCATACTTAAATGTCACAAGGGAATATTTGGCTAGGGTTTTTATAAGCGTTGTCAGTTTTGATTTGCGAATTGTAAGATCCCAACAACCTGTGAAGAAAAGAAATCTAAACCAAGGTGAAAGGTTACGGAACGAGTGACCTCACCTTTTTATTTATTTTTTACTCAGACACTCACATCAGAGCTCTCACGTGGATAACTAATGGCCTTTGTCGCCATATATACGTAATTATTTTCGTCTTTTTTTTAAAATTCCTACGTTCTTTCTTTTATTATTTTAACCCTTCTGAGAGACGGTCTAATTTAGCAACATAAGAAGTCCTAAATCTTGAAAGATAAGTCTATTAAGATGGGCATGGCTTTGAAGTGTGACATCTTTTAGTTAGAAAAAGTGTCGAGAAGGAATAGGATACGTGTTACCTAGAACCCAGGCACATAGTCTAAACAAGTTATTTTTGTTCAGCGTCCGTGAAGTACTGGTTGGAAATTGTTATAGGGTGAAATTCTTCCAATTTGTGCTGCGTTGCCCACAAATTGTAGCAATAATTATGATACTTCAGCACTTTGGGGTCTGCCCCAGGCGTTGAGAGTGTGGAACACCGTCAAGCTCTAAGGTTCTTGATTACTGTTCACGTTTTAACTGATGTCATCTTCATACGTTCCTTAGTGTCTTGTGAGTAACAAGCAAGCAATAGTAGCCGATTACAAGGCCCCGCCACTATCCGGAGCCAGTTATGTTCATTCCACTTTAAATAATATCGGCACGTCTTCTTTTCTAAGTGGCTTCTTCCTTCAGTTTTTTTTTTACTAAAAATTCTATGTCTCGTTTGTCTCAATCTTGGTTTAATCTCCACAATAATATTCGCTGAAGAATTCAGAGCTCCTTATTGTTGAAGTCTCGATATCCTCGTAGCGGAGAAATATCGAGTGACTTGGGAAATCGACGAAAATCGATCGAGAATCGATCCCGGTTCTTCCACAATACAGATACCTGATATACCAAAACTCATACAGATCTGTAATTTAGAACTAGATTACGTACAGATTGTTCCAGGACTATTGTACGAGTTTGCGTAAGGAAGTACTTCTCATAAAACATTGTCTCGTATTAAATGAGTCCAAATGCAAGAGTTCAGACTGAATGTTTAGATTTTCGAGTCAGATCTGTTCCGGTCTTAACTGTAAATTACATTTTGAACGATATACTAAATTTTCTTAAACCATAGTTTACATGCGCAATACGTAGCAGTTTAGATGCACTTAAACCATACTTCGAGCCCAGCGACGGAAATATGACGCAAACCTCAATAGTCTAAGTATAAGGAGTCGTCGTACTCTTTATGTGAAATTTACTCCGAAAGAAAAATATGTAATATCGTCTCGTTAGTTTAAAGAGATACGGCCAGGGCGTGCCTTGTTAGTTTCCATGGTGATAGTATTAGTCCTGATTTTTTGTTTTGTTTCGTTGTAGGTTTTTCATAGCTTTTTATTGAATCAGCAGTGGAAATAACTGACGCTCGAATAAGTAGGTTGTGCCGTATAATTTGAGAAATGGTGTGAACAGGTTGTAGAGAATTTGTAAAGCTTCAGCATCCGGCACCAGGATACCAGAAGACTGATTTGTTGACATGTTCAGTCAGTTAGCACTTATTGACAATTCATAAGTTGTTTCACAGATTCTTGGTACATTCCCCTACTAATGCCTAAGCGTGTTCTAGGTTTCTGTGAAGTCTTAAACCTTACCTTCTTAATCTGTTATACAAATATTGGCGTGAAATTTAACGGGACGAACATTCTTTTTCTATTGACAGTGATACAATTTATTGTAGTATTATGGATGAAGAGTTTGAGAACAAAGCGTTGGAGATAATATCTTGACGTATCGGCAAGCGTCAGAGGTTTTATAAACACGACATTTTACTCGAGAATCCTGTCGTGAAGGTCGTGGGGGGAGCTTTAAACGCAAATGGGGAAAATACTATTTAAATAAAACTTGTAGCGCTCTGCGGTGAATTATGCAGTTCCTGTCGGGAGACGGGAAGTGATGGTTGCGTTCAGTTTATCATTGAACCTTATGTGTACTAGCATTATTTAACTACAGAGATTGTGGTAAACCGAACGAGATATTTGGATCGTTACGAATGTTCAACTAAACGTAGTTCAGAGCAGGTTCTATTTCAGAAGCCGATAGTAGCTCACCTGATTAAGAAACCTACCATTTATGAAATCTGAATGTTAATTATTATGTTAATAAATGATAGTCGAGTAGGATCTGAGGTTTTCACGGTGGTGAGTCTGAAGATGGCTGTCTTCAGGGTTGAAGTTTACGGCGCAATAACCTAGAACAGTGGGCACACATGAATAGGATAGTAACTGATTTAATCGTTGGAAGCTGAAACTCGTCTAAATTATATTTAAGGATTCAGTCCGTACCTCTAAGAAAACAACACTTCTTAAAAAAAAAAACGGTTGAAGGACAAATTCGCTGTTTATTCTGAGAATCTTACGGAAACCCACAAATAATAAATGTAGAACTGTTGATTGTTAACGCAGGTGGCATGTAAGATATCTTATAATTTCTGGCCATATTCGGCCCGCGGACCAGGTGTGTTGTGTGTATTAAATTAGGTCTACAAGTCACATATACTTGACAAAATGAAACAAGAACGAAGCGCTCGGCGTGACCGCTCGTGTGAGGGCTTGTCATGCGGTGCTACAAGGTAATTATCGCCGATGATGGGAACAAAAACAATGAACAAGTGAGCGCTCCTTCGCGTGCTTTGTATTGTTCGAACTTCTGAATCGTCTTTCTTATGTACATTTATATTCAAATTACATGACGTCAGTGTTACTAATTTTCAATTTTTTTATTTATTATTTTTCGTTAATGTAACATATTATTTGCAGATTACTCCACTGTGTAATCTCTGGCCTCGTTCAAATTGCTGTCACTTTGATCGTGACATTTTGTTATGATGCGTGTGGTTAGAAATGCGTTTTATCTTTTTAAAGCAGAAAGGATGCAGAACAAGGGCAGTGACGGCGTTGAACTTGGTCCTTAGCCTTTAAACCAGGACTAACATAGCTATATTTTCTCTCTGGGATTCCGTTTAATTATATTGAATGTGTAGTTCACGTATTTAATCTGGCTAAACGGCGTTACATGAAAGCACGTGACAGATAAAGTACCACACGTCCAAAACTTCGATCTCAGAAATCACAAAATCTGTTGAACTGATATTCTTAAAGGCTTTAATCAGTAAACCTGGTATATTTATTAGTTATTCAGAATACCGGTGTTATGTAAGATTTGAGGTTTTCACAGCGATGAGTATGAAGATTTCCGTCTTCTGGGTTGTTGCGCTGTGTAGTCTGGTCGATGTTAACCAACGTTTCGGAGGTCATACTGCCTCCGTCATCAGGGCGATTCTTAGTATGAAGATTTCTGTCTTCTGGGTTGTTGCGCTGTGTAGTCTGGTCGATGTTAACCAACGTTTCAGAGGTCATACTGCCTCTGTCATCAGGGCGATGAGTATGAAGATTTCTGTCTTCTGGGTTGTTGCGCTGTGTAGTCTGGTCGATGTTTACCAATGTTTCGGAGGTCATTACTGCCTCCATCATCAGGGCGATGAAGATTCCTTTCTTCTGGGTTGTTGTGCTGTGTAGTCTGGTTGATGTTTACCAAAGTTTCAGAGGTCATACTGCCTCCGTCATCAGGACGATGAGTATGAAGATTTCTGTCTTCTGGGTTGTTGCACTGTGTAGTCTGGTCGATGTTTACCAATGTTTCGGAGGTCATTACTGCCTCCATCATCAGGGCGATGAAGATTCCTTTCTTCTGGGTTGTTGTGCTGTGTAGTCTGGTTGATGTTAGCTAACAACCCAGAAGACAGGAATCTTCATACCTGTGTTAGCTCACAAGGCATTGGTGGTGTGATATACTGATGGAATGAAACTGTTGTGTTTTGAGAAGAAATTTTAAAATTGATTATGCAGATGCTGGTGCTGCCGGGGTCGAGGGTCATGGACCGGCTGAGCCATGAAATGGCGGCGCGAAGGGACCGCCAGGTGAGGCTTCATTCTGTACAGACAGACCTGGAGTTGGACTTGCCACCCAACATCGCACTTCCTGATGGCGAGGAAGTTCCATATGGCAGCTCCACACGCCTGCAAATACGAGATAATGAACAGGTACATTTAAAAACAGTGAACGAACCTTGGATCAGAGTCCTAAGCTGATAGTCACTCAGATGGTAAAGAAATTACCTGATTTTTATTGAAGCAGAAGTTCATTATTATGTTCACCACCATTTGACTGTATCCAGAACCAGCTGAATCAAGTCCACGCCCTCACACCCCATTTCCTTAAGACCCATTGAAATATTTTCCCATTTATGTTTTGGCTTTCCAAGTTGTCTGTTCTCTTCATCTTCTAAAAGGTTCTGTGTTTCTTTTCTGCGTTTCACCTTCCTTGAATTGATCACCCTAAATATTATTTGATGAAGCACACAAATTACGAAGCTCCTTATTATGTAAATTTTTACATTTTCCAGCTTCCTCTCGCTTGGGTCCAAGTATTCTCATCGTCACCCTGTTGATATGCATCCTCATGCAAAATATTAACTGAATTCATTGCTTCGTACCAAAAGTACGAAATATTAAGAAGTAAGGTAAAGGACATTTGCATTTGTTGTGTTATTATTACAAATAACTTCTTAATACAATTCATCTCTAAATATAAAATCTTTTGATTCTGCATAACTAATTGGCATTGATATTCATTTATCGCAGGTACAGATCTGTTGTATGATCTGAAGCTTTCGCAGCAACCAAGTATAATGAATTATTCTCCTCTGATAACAAATACAAATTGTTCCTACATTTAATTGTGTATGCAGTCATATATATACAAACTGGTTTATGAGATGGGCAGGGCTTGTAGTTTAAAAATACATTCTAAGTTTCAGTTGGGACACCTCATGGGAATGCATCGTTTGGGAGATCTCAATGCGGGTGGGATTATTATTGCAATGCATCTTAGAGAAACAGGATCTGAAGATGTGAGCTAGATTGAACTTAACCAGGAATCTTTGCTACCGAACAGCAAGGAATGTGTTGTTTAGGTAAATAACTATCATCTGCTCAAAGAAGACTCTGTATTATGGAGGGTTTTTTCCTTTCCACAGACAACAGAAATATTCTTCTTCTTCTTCTATGGCTCTCTGGTCCGTATTCAGTCCATGGCCTCCTCATTTCTCCTCTTCCATTAGGTCCGTCTCTCCGAGGCTTTGATTGAGGTTTTGAAACATCTTCCTTTTTACGGTGCAAGGTTGTTAGCCTTGCGACCAACCCCCAACCTGGAGGACCAGGGTACCTGTCTTAGTCTGACCTCTCCCCCTCAACCAATCTGGCTAGGGAGGCCCTACCAATAGCTAAGCTACCGCCAGCATTGGGGTCACTGAGGTACTCAAGCCCCACCACCACGACAAGGTGCAGGTACCATTAAGTGGGGGACAACAGAAATATATTATATTAAAATTTTACTGCAATAACATCAGCTTTTCTGCATTTCAGGAGAGTGAAATCTACCAAAAGTGTATCCGGCCACCACCAAACCGCACAGTGTTTGATGGTGAATCCCCACCATCATACCGGTCAAGTTCAGCAGGTGTGCTTGGTAGTGGGGATTCTGGAGACTTGTCAGGTGGGTGTAGTGGTACGACGCGAGTTATGCGGTGTCACAGCGTGTCAAGCGGCTCTTCATCTTCAGGGAGCCCCATGTCCACAACGACCACCGACGTGTTCGTACCTCCATGCTTGAACGACATGTCGACCTTCTCAGACTCGCGTGTGGGAGGTAACGTCGTTGATCTTGAAAAACTTCCTGTTGTCCTATGTCATCAGCCTGAAGAATATGGCCGAAGAAAACCACCCACACCTCAGCGTGGGGCCGTCTGACCACCGTGTGGCCACGACTGACCGCCCCTACCTCCAGGGGCCGTCTGATCAAGTGGCTCAGGTATTTAAAAAAAAGGAAGACAAATGCAGTGATGGTGATTTATGTCTTTCAATGTTACTTTCAGTTCTGATTCTTGCATAATCACAAAAAATGCCAAATAAAAGCAAACAACCATATTCTGTTCTGAAAACAGAGTTTGAAAGTTTTGTTGTGGTGGAACATGTCATTTTTAGAAGCTGATGATGAAACTGGCAGAGAGATTATTGTTATTGTTATCGTCTGTAGTGAGAATACAGTGCAACAAAACTGAAGCAACAGTGTACAAAAGTCCCATCAGAATGGTTAAAATTATTTTTTGGGAACAAGAATTGTTAGTACGTGGAGGGGAAAAACTGCTGTTACAATGTGCGTGCATTCTCGTACAGTGCCCACGCGTATTTGCCTTGATAACACAGATCAGTACCATGCAGTATTTTTTGGCATTTGCAGAAATCTTATTTTGTCCCGCGTCGATAGCGTTTCATATCCCTAGCACAATAATGAATTTGCTGTTCAAAATTGTAACTCTACAGTGAATTAAACTTATTCAGTAGTTTATTAGAGCTGAGGATAGCATACCATTATATGCACGCATGTGTGCACGTACATGTGTGCGTAAACACACGAGGTGTTTTGGACATGTTTTGTGTTAGAATAAAGTTGTTTTCTGTGATTCTTGGTCTCAAGAAAAGTTCAATTCTGAGCCAGCTAGGGACTTGAAATGTAAGGATCAAGCAAATTCTTGGTGTTGGATTAGTGGAACAGTGACCGCAATATACACTGTGTACACGCAATTTCAAGTAACTTTGTCCAGTGCTTGCTAATATGGCAAGCGTAGCAATCGTGTGATATAAGTCAACCCAGTTTCTTCGGACAATATAAAAATGCTTGTGGTTTTTGTAATTTAATATGGGGATGTCTCTTCAGGGAAGAGCAGTGAATAGAATTGTACAATGTATATCAGTAAGTAGGGCGGTGCTTCTCAACCAGGGGTCCAAGGAACACTGCCATTATGTTATGTTCATATTGCAGGTACCTGAAATTGGTGGTAGTTACGTGTCATGTCTATTATGAACTTAGTGAAAAATGGTTCCAAGTGACTGTGGGCTCGTGTCTGTATTTAATCTGGCCTAGAAATAGAACAGCTTCACATTTTGTGCTACTTTGAAACATTTAAATGTGTTTGGTGATCACCAGAGACATAGTGCAGACCTTTTCATATTGGGGGTAACTTCAATTAATACCCTTCTGTTTACTTCTGTCAGTGTAGCGTAAAATAAACTAAAGGGCCACGTCTTACTTTTAATGTATACAGTAAACTTTCCTGAAATGTATATATAAATTATGTCAGAGAAAGTCTGGTTTCCGGTAGGTTTATAGCCTCTGCATCTTCTCCTTTTAAGCCAAACCATAAACTTTCCTTCCTTCTAATAATTATATCACAAATTGTGTTCAAACTAAGACAGAAACTTGCTGTTTTGCAATAGGACACAGTTCTTTTCCCACAAGGAACATTGACTTTCAAATGAGTCTCCACTTAACACAGTACTTGTTAAATGATTACTGTAAAAGGTGACACAAACTTATTGTGTTACGTATGAACTGTTGAAAATGATTTCTTTGCATTTAAGCAGGTTCTCTGACACATTCTGAGTTACTTGCCTGGGGAATGAACCAACGTAACTTTATTCTGGAGAACTTCAGTGGTCATGGGTTAATCTTACACACTTTTCCCCTTCAGATTCTTTCACAGATAAAAACACAGTAACTAAGATTGTGAAGTATAGGAGGTCACCTGAGTGAACCACGCCCAAACTTTTATACTCTGTAATGGCATGAGGATGTTTATTGGTCCACATTTATACATTTTGTGTATTGACAGATCACTAAAGTAAAACCACACGACTTCGTGGTTGCTCATCTCCTTCTTCTTCTATGGCTCTCCGGTCCATATTCGGTCCATGGCCTCCTCAATTCTCCTCTTCCATTCGGTCTGTCTGTCCGAGGCTTTGATCGAGGTTTCGAAACATCTTCCTTTCTACGGTGCAAGGTTGTTAGCCTTGCGACCAACCCCCAACCTGGAGGACCAGGGTACCTGTCTTAGTCTGACCTCTCCCCCTCGACCAATCTGGCTAGGGAGGCCCTACCAGTAGCTATGCTACCGCCAGCATAGCTCTTGGGGTCACTGAGGTACTCAAGCCCCACCACCACGACAAGGTGCAGGTACCATTAAGTGGAGTGTGGTTGCTCATGCATGTTAGAATTCACAAATGAACCTCCAAATGCACTTTCATATGAATGATTCAAATTGTACTATGAACATTTGCTCCTGACTCAAGAATATCATCGTGTGAGTAATGGAATTCGTACCTGAAGACAAAAAAATCTAAGGAAGCAGAAACTTCATTCACACTCGGTAGATTACATTGTTTACTGCACAAATGAATTACGATCATATTTGTAAGTTATGCGGTAATCACAGCCCCCCCCCCCCCCCCCCCCAAGCTGTATTAACATTGTAGCCAAGTTTCCTTCTCATTTGAACTTGTAAAGAATCTCTTTTCCTCTAATGCTGTGGTCTTTAGTCATCCTCACCCCTAAACATCCCCTTTTTAAAAAGAAACAACACACACATGCAATACGGGTGATTCCATGAATCTTCCAATGGGAAACCAGTCTAAAGACCTAACCCCTGCTGCTGGGTGCCTTTGCATGCCCCCAGATGACACTTAAATGAAGGTCTGCACTGTACTGCTACATATTTTACTGCAAAAGTCCCTGATGATCTTTGTTTATTGAGTCTTAATATTTAATAACAAAACATGAAACGAAGTTTAAATTAGTCAGATGAAATATAAAAAAAACATGAACTCTGCTTTGGCAAAAGGGCCTAATTGTTATGTTGATGGCTTATTTCTGAAAGATATCTTAATGCTGCTAACATCCCATCAGTCCACTGTTAAATATTTTACTGATTTATTTTGCTAAATATTCAGATAATGTTTACATGTCTGTGGGGCTATTCATCTACTACTAGCAACAAAAGCTAGCTCCTTAACAAAATCTGTTTAGCTGAAATATTGCTTCCTGAATGTATTTGAAACTAATTATACCTCACTTTTATCAAAGATAAATTTACTTCAAGTTATTGTCTTTCTAGAAATTATTACAAATTTAATAAAGGCACTAGGTAAAATTGTTTTTATCTTAATTTATTTATTTGTATTGAATACAGCTGGAAAATCTGTTTTGTAATGTTAATTTTATATATTTTTGTTAGTTGGAGATATTGAAAGTAATTTATATTCATCATGGTGTCATTAATGTAAACAAATTAGTTTCATGCAACTAAAAGCACATACCATCCGTACCATTACCACCATGTTAATACACCTTGCTGCCTTTATAGCATTTGGAATGTTGAATGATTTTAAGTTGTCCTGGTGCCTAAACGCCGTATTATGAATGCGTAGAGGGGGCATGAATGCAGTGTGCCACACATTATAGATTTTGTCACTAGTTGGTTGTGAGTGGGTAGGTTCATGTTCAAATCATGGATACAGAGCTGCTGAGTGTCCTGGAGTCAATTTGGATGTGTATAGAATCAGACCCCAGTCATCCACCCCTACCCTGGCTAATTTATTTTGCTGTGATCTGTACATTACATGCATCCAGATTACAAGAAATGCCAGTGTCCTTGGGTTACCAGAGTGTAATTTTTGCTGCAGTCCAAGAATTTTTTTTAACTCACAAGAATTGCAGTTTTATAAGGGAATCATATATTTGTATGATTTGAGGTCATATGTTTGTTATCTTCACATTTTTTTTTGCCACTTTCAGTTCATAGTTATGATTTAAACCACTGTTCCTGCATGACAGGAATCAGTGCCATTTGTACAATAAAATATGTACTGATGATGTTACTTGCATAAGACTAAATGTATCTGATACCAAGCCTACAGAAAATCAAATGATTACAAATAAAATCAGAATCCCTATCATAACTGCCACAGTTTTTGTGATAACAGAAGTGTCATAGTACTGCCATGGAATTTTTCAGGGAAAGAGAACAACGTGTAAGTTGCTTAAGACTTCAGAGAGTTCTCCTGAGAACATTGTAACGTTTAACTTTTAAGTGGATTTGTGTTAAAAATATATACTCTTCAATTGTTTGGAACCAATTTCTAAGTTATTATGATACTAAATTACATCTTAGTATCATTCATCTTCTATTTTTATTATTGAGTTTTACAATATTCCATTTCTTTTGGGAGAAATGTTGCTTATTTAATCATTTGGATAGAAAGAGTCGTGGGTTTGATACGTGTCTGTAAAATTTAGTAATAATTCTTTGTACTTGTGGATATTGGAAGAATGTCTGAAACTTTAACCAGAAGTTAGTGCAAGTCTGTGATTGCTTCTGCTTTGCATCAGTGGTTCTCGTTTACTTTCTTCCGTGTTCCGACTTCACAATCATCCATATCACAAATCTGTCTGCAAGTTGAAATATTATATTAAATTCACAATAGTTGTTTTTTTTTGCTAATATAAATTACAAAATCTTAGATAAAATAATCTGATAGTGCATTTAATTAAATTATTTTAGTGAAAATGTATACATGCACCAGTTGGATGAAGACTATAAAAACATGTAAAATACTTAATGTTACTAATACTACTACAGGATAATAACCAGAAGTAGTTCAATCCACTCCCTTCCCCACAACCCATACTCCTAAAATCCTTCTTAATGTTATCTCCCCATCTTCTTCTCAGTCTTCCAAATGGACATTTTGCAAGACATTTTTCTATGGAGATTATGTGGAGCATTCCTTGTCAATCACACCATAGCCGCATGACTAGCCAATCCTAAATTCTGCTATCCTAACAATACTGGGCGGCCTGTATAAAGCATGAAGTTCCTTGTAGCGTAATATCCTAAATTTCGTATTTTATCTTGGGTCCGTTTATATTTCTGAGTGCTTCATTTTCAAACTCTTGTAATGTAAGCGTATACTGTATTTGGGCATATATGGTTCAAAATGGAATAACAGTGTTTAATATTGCCACTATCGTCAGTATTTGTCCCTATTTCATATGAAGCATTTTAAACAGATTTTTCATTCCACTTTCTTTGTGAATAACACGCAATTTTGCCTTCTGTTACGACAGAGATTGTTAATGATAATGTAGCTTAACTAAGCTCTTTTGTGTTGTGACTTATAGAATGAGAACCACTGTTGTACAAAGCCAATAGTGAGTGCAACCTAAAAGGGTTGTAGAAGCTGCTTCTTGGCAAACTGGTGAATTGTGAAAGTATAAGGTTTAAAATTTTGTAACAAATATTTGTTACTGCACATCATGCCATAGCTATTTAGAAATTGTTCCCATTGCAAACTGCTTACAACGTGAAGCAAGTAGTAAGTAGCCTTAAATAAATTATGTTTATGATTCAATGTGGTGGTACAGTTACCAGCATGGAAGTCCACAGGTAGTCGCAGTTTTCAAAGAGCTGTTTTGTTATATTAATACTATTAAAATGGATCTTAATGAAGTAGGATGTAAGGGTGTTCAATGGCAGACTCTTGTGAGCATGGTAATTTGTCTTTGAGGTCTGTATTTCTTTACCAGCTAAGCAACTATAAACTTGTTTTATGAGGTTAGCTAATATTATCACAGTTCTAAGTTATAATGGCCATATCAGCTGCAGTAACACTTAACCTTGCCTGTTTATAAATCATGGAAACTTTTATTGACTTTAAATATAATATTGATTTTTTATGTGATATTTCACAAGGATGAACAAAAGAATACAGACATCTCTGTAAACAACATCTGTTCATATTTTATTTCCTGTAGGTGTAGGTTTTGCTCATTTTTACAATACCTTTGCTGGATATTGTAATGGATGGACTAGTCTTATTAAATTAAAAAAATCTCAATAAAATCAGTTATTAAATTAATACATTTTATGTCATTAAGAGATTAGTTTTCACTCTTAATATATTTATATCCACATAATCACATCAACATTCATCCACTTAATTATTATTGGTAAAATATTACAGCAACAAAATACAGAAAGTTCTATAATGGAAGGTTCAAAACAGTAAAAAACAGTTTGTGTTCCTAAACAGCATTAGAATTATAATAGAAACAAATTGTATCTGATATTATTTATTGTTTTGCTCTAAAATGTGTCACCACGGAAGTCCACTGGAGTCCAGCAGAAGTGGGAATTTCTTGTACAGGTTGAAGAAGGCAAGAAATAAATAACTGAAAATACAAAATCATTCAAAAATCCATCAATGAATGTTGTCGAGGAACTTAAGTATGTAACTTTTCTGAAATATATTCTGAAACTCAAGTATTTGTCCAGTAGCAAATAAAAATTAAGGAAATGACAGAGGAATGCATTAAAGGGAACTGTGTATTATTTCATTCATGTAAACTCATCCAGTTACTTTTCAAAAAGCAAAATACTGAAATGTATTAAAACTAATTTTATAATGTTACGGAGTGACAAATGAATTTTAAAAGAGATTAAAAGGAGAATTAATAGTGCAAGAAAATGTTACCAGTTACTGACAGGTGTACTCTGGAAAGGGTAAAATCTGAGAATGGAAAATTGGCTAATTTAAAAGTTACTAAATGTCCATGTTAATGTATGGAACAGAAATTTGAACACAGAGCAAGGCAGGTATTAGCAGACTCATGCCATCAGAGGTGGGGTTATTAAGGATGTATAAGAACAAAAAATAAAAGGGAGATAATAAGAAAACAATTTAAAAATAACACCTTAAAAGGCAAATGAACAAATAATAGAATAAAATATGGACAGAACAAATGAACAGAGAGAGAATCTTAAACAAGGTTTTCAACATGAAAGTAGAAGGCCCAAGATTAAGACTAAAATAAAGATGGGAACAAGACGTTAGGGAAGATGTTACACAGAAAGAATGAAGGAAAAGCATGGGAAGAAATTGATGAGGAGGAGCTGCAGTGGGAAGACGGAGAGAGATGGAGAGACTTGGTTGTCAAATGATGTATTCAAAGTGGCAGCATCTTAGGAATAAGAAGATAATTGTATCTATTGCTCTATAAAGTTTTTAAAATTGGAGCACAGAAAAATTTCAGACTGCTACTAAAGAATAGATGCTAATGATGCATGTACTGAAAATGTTCGTACTTGACTGCCCCCAGAACTATTGTGTTCAGTGATATCAAGCACGGTGTTTGTGATGTGAATAAATAAATACAAGTGAAACCAGATTGTATTTTGTGAAGACTATGTTTGTTTATTTTTACATTTTACGTCATATTGAAGACAGTTATTGAGTGATGGATGTTGAAATGATTACTAATGATTGGCCAGGTAGGAAGTGCTTGAAGTTTACTTTGAAGAGCAGGAAGTCTGTTTGAGTGTAATACTATAATGCACTGTACTACTGGCAACAGTTCTTCAAGTTGGATTTTTTCTTGCTTGAGAACTGTGAATTCTTGTAGGTGACTGTTCAGGCTGCATGACAGTGTCTTCTAAAATTAATAAATATGATTTGATAATGGCATGTAATTTGTCATTTTTCAGAATGCAGTTATTTGCTTTAAGCTGTGAAATTTTTACCAGGAGTAGATTTTCCTTTGTGACGTGCATGTCGAGCAGTAGTCAAAGAAATTTAGTCATACATTTCCAAGTGCCAGTTATCTCCTCAGTTTTTGAAAACCAGTAAAATAAATGTGAAAATGATACTGGACAAACAGACCAAAAACAGTCATGATAAAATAATAAAATTATTTTGCCATTTTATGTAAGATATGGGTTATGTTCTTCTAGCCTGGAACCTGCAATATTTTTACTCGTGGGAAATTTCAAAGGAAAGATGGACAGAAATAATCTTTACAGATATGCAAATCTCAGAAACTTTACAATTATGTTACAGTTTAAATTTGTCAGAAATTGATTTGCATAACCCCAAAACATTTTTGAAACATTAGGGGTATTTAAGGACTGCGGACAAACATTAGAATCTTTAGTAATGGTAAATTATTATAAATAATTATCTTTCTTTAGAAGGTTTTATTAAGTTCTTTACTCCCATCATGAGAGAATACATTAATTTTTCTTTATCAAAGAACTCCTATGCACAATGTCTCCTAACTGCATGTTGAAAGTATAACTGTGGCATTCTATGCTAGAAACTGAACAGAAAATCTGTAATGCATTTGAGGTGCAAAGGGCTTAGATATTTAGATATGAAATGCTTTTAGAGCTCAAAATCAGTCTGAAACACTGAGCATAAGCATAATTGTAACAAAAGCTTATTACAGTAGTCACAACTATATTTGTTGTTGGTCACCATTGCAAATTTCTGAATGGTGTACCCATGACTGTTGTATGCAGTGTGGTACTTCTGTTTTGTTTCTCATTTCTTTTACTGCACATTACACAATCCAACAGCTCCTTATGAGTGTTCACCTTTGTACAGTTCTGAGTGTGCCACACAAGTAGAAATCCAAAGGATTAAAGTCTGGTGAGCGAAGTGGCCACTGTACTGACTTATAATGGCCTACGCAACAATTCTGTAATATTTATGTTAAGTGAAATGCTGCAGCTCTTCTAAAATGTGGAGGTGCCTCAGAATGACTGCTTATGGAGTCAGTTTCAAAGAAATGGTATTCCTTTAAGTTTAATGTGAAGCTGACTGCTTGAAAATTATTTTCTGTTTGATGGAGGAGAAGTTTTATGTGATGATCATAATGTATAATGCGTGAAGCAAATCATTGCTACCATGAGCAGGGGTTTAAAAATACATTTAACTCTACGTGTTGTATGCCAGTTAAAAAAGTGTGTATGAGCACAGGAAAAAAAAACAGTGTTCTTAACCCCACAGGTAGAGATTTGTGTCTGCATCTTTCTCCCTTTCCACTTTCATTTATGTGTTATGATTGCTAAAGTTTTCCACTCACAGTCGACTTCGACATCATGTAAGATTTTATGCACAAAATGTGCTGAATAAATTAAAGCAGATTTGAATGACCAAAGAATATGGAGAGAACAAAGACAGCAATGATCAAGAATGAAACAGCATTTTGTGTGATTTAAAAGTAGTAAATATGAAAAGGCTTTTCTTTTCAACAATGATAATTTAGAAAAGTTATTTATGAAGTCACAAAATACTTTTTGTGAGAAATATCCATTCTAAAGTCATAGATTTTTAAGCACCATATTTTGTGGGTAAAGACTGCATTTGTCATTTGTTCTGCTGTAAGATAGATATTTATATGTATATAAACTGCAACTTTTTATGTACTGAAGATACCTTGTTGTTAAATTTTTAAATAGATTTTAATCCCTGCTCAGAAGGATCCAAATGATAAGACTGATATTGGGTATTAAAAGTAATAAAATGAATTCTAAGATATTTGTATTAATATTTATGCTCCAGATTAATTAATGACACTTTACCACCTAAATTTCTAAGATGATTGGAAGATTACTAAAAATTGATAAATTACTTGCCAAGAGACAGCTGTCACAGTATCATAAAAAAATATGAAAGGAAAATTCAAGAGCATATTGTTGATCAATTTGCTTGTGACAATCTATTTATCACTTCCATGTTTTATATTGGTATAAGTATGCTGGTTTACTGTGAAAAGTTTTCAGTGTATCATATATGCTACGGAAAGGTCGATAAAATCCTCTATAATGTTTCAATATTTCTATCTGTTTGCATGTGGTTATTGTCATGGGATTTGTTGGCTTTCAAGCAGAATATTTTTCATTAGAAGGGCAGTGGCTAAATGTACATTTCCATGAGAAATATATATCTATAATTTTCTCTTCAACATGACCATATATCAAGTGCTTTTTAAGTTACCCTTAGAAGTTAGTGAGTGTGATTCTTAATTTGGTTACATGCATGTAATTAATTACCGAATCATATTTCAGTCACTTTTAAGAAGTTTGGTATTGGACACATCAAGCTATAAGGATTGAATATGTGTGTAGATGAATCAGGAAGTAGCTAGGGAATGCATCATAAAAGAACTGAAGAAATAACCTGTAATGGTTATACGTAGAAGTGGTTAGATCTATATCTTGTAATTTATTTTGCCATTGCTCGAAATAGACTTCTGGCATAAATATTTAAAGACTGTTTTAAGAGTATTGTAATGTAATGTAAAGTCTCATGAAATGGATTTTACAGCAGACTGATTTTATTTTTAAAAACAGATTCATAAACCAGAGAAATGAATGAAGGATTTTTGTAACTTGTTTTACACAGCTGAGTGTGAAGTAGAGTATCACATGTGTTCGGTACTAGTCTCTTTACAGAAGTGAAAACCATAGTACCTTATAGACTGTTGTAAATCATATGGCTTGCGATTTACCAAACTGTGAGGCCTTCATTGACTTCAGTATTGATAATATTCAGTGCACAATAATGGTTTTGATTAAGTAATATTAATATGCAGATAGTCAAGGATTTCTAAGCCATTTTTGTCTTTATTTTAAATCTCATGGCAGATTGATGAAATGCAAGGAAAAAATTCCCGGATGTCAGAAAGTTTCTTGGAATATTTTTTACAGGTTGCAAACGCTTCTTCCATAGATTATCAGCCCCGGACAGTTTTGTTTGATCTAATTTCCCTGCGACAGTGTCTGCAGTCTTTATTATTGATGCGATGTTTATCAAAGATTGAAATTTAAACATAGAGCTCTTGAGGAATTGGTATTATATATTCAGTTGTCTTTGTTCTTTATGTTATGTGTTTAGTTACCTCACTGACTCAGAAAATCTGTTTAGTTTATTACACAGACTTCAAATTCTCTCTAGCTTTGCATATTTTAACTACATCAATCGATTCTTTCAGCAAAGAAGTGTGTCTTCATGTCACCTGTGGTGTTTCTCAGATACTATAAAGACACTTTTGAATAGGAGATATGCATGGCCAGATATTACAAATCTGTGCTCAATCTTTTTTCTCTTGCTAATGAAAGCTGCATAATCGTCATTGTCCAAACTTTGTTCTGCCCTGCAACATTAGACAAGCAAGCAGTTACTTCAACACAAGGTTCATTTAAAGCATACTTCAGTTTTGCGTTACATATGTTACTTCTCTTTTGCCTTCTTCAGTTGTCTACATGTTCATATGCTCAGTGTCATTCCCTCACTTGTGGTTCTACATTTGTAATTTTCTGTTGTAAAATGTAAGAGAAGACGTACGTTCTGGTACTGGCAGTGCCTGTTGCAGGTCAATAAAAATAAAAGTTAAATCATCATCATCATCTCAAGCTACCTTTGTTTCTGAATTCAGTTTCTTTTGCATTGTGCTTGTCTTTCCATGATAGAATCCTCCCCTTTAACTTCTGGATAAAGAGCTAGAATCACTCATAGTACCTAATTTGTAAGAATGTCACCATTTACAATAGCTGTCTTGTTATGTGGATATAATATAAATGCTAGTCATGCAGTTAGAACAACATTATACGTGGTTCATGCTGCCATCTTTTAAAATGTAAGAACTGTTACTACAGAATCTTGCCATAGTATCACCACAGCTTCTTGTATTTGTAACTAATTTTCAATAGAAATATAACATTCTGTTGCATTTAGCTCCTTATATGTGATGGTTTCATAAGTTAGGATAACAAACACATACTGATAATGCAACAGTTTGTTTTTCTCTATAAATCATCATAGAAGCTGGCCATTTTGGCAAATTATGTTGCCAGCTCAGTAAGATGTAAGAAATGGTCACCATTTACAGGGGGAAATATTTCTTCTGTTATTATTTCTTTCTTCATTTTAAAGTTGATGGCAATCTAAGAGGTACAATCCCATAATAATACTATAAAATCCCTTTAAATTTTATGGGGTAGGCAACAGTAAATTGCTGTGTATACCATCTTTAATTATGTTTCCATTTTAAATTAAAACATATTATTTACTTCCTGAATCATCACAGCAGAGGAACTTCGTTTTCAGATTGTAAATATGTTGTGTTCAATCACCAAAGAGTCATAATTATTTTTTGGGCATGAATGTTGTAGTTAGAGACAAAATAAATCAGTAATTAAACCCTTGGCTGTCAAATTTTCAGTGATATTCATTGTAGTCACTCTTACAGATTTGAACACTGAATTGTAAAGGGTTAAAGAATGAGCATAAAAACTGAAAAGTAACAAAACAAGTGTAAATGTTTGTTTTCTTAGGTTAGTTGCAAGAGGTGTAAACTGTCGATGTTTGATATATATATAGCTACTGATGCATTATAATGGGTCCTTTTGCTGAAACAAAGGTACTGTAAGAATTGTATACAGTTTTAGCCTAGTACCAAGTGTTGTTAAATAACAGCAGCAGAATTTAAGAATGGCTTACAGCAACAAAAATTACTGCAGTAGATGTTTGGGTTTACATTACAGTTTCACAATGTGGATTTTTTTAAATTGATTGTTACTATTTCTTCAGGAGAGTACTCTGATAATAAATAGAAAGAAAATTATGTACATCACTTCTAAATGAAAAGTGGTATCAACTTATTTTATCGGTTGTATCTTGATGAGAGGTAAATAATAACGAACTAACGTCAGTTAATATTACAGAGGTTGAGAAGCACAGAGAGTGGATAATCAGCAAGAAAAGTAAATTGGACCGCACAAACTTTTCATGAAGGTGAATAAAGGATGGAAGATGTGATTGCTATGTGTTCAGTGCATTTGAAGATTAACTGGGCTGCATTATTTTGTGATAATAAATTATTTGTGGGCTGGTTGAGACAGGTGGGCCATTCCAACCCTGTTCAACCATTGGGTGTTTCACTCCTGGCCAAGTGGCCAATTTGGGTTTCAAGTGTTTTCTTTTAATTAGGTAGTAGTGTTAGATATATCTTTTAAACTGAGATATTTCAGTCACGTTTGAAGATGGTGTTCCATATGGTCTTTGTCTTACAGCCTCAGTATTGTGATCAGTGGTGTAGAAGGATTAGCATTATAATTCACTTTTTATCAACTAAATAATATATTTATTCATTAATAAAAGTGTCATAAAATTATTGAGTGGATTTTATAAAGTAATAATAAGTAATGGATCAAATTAAATCCATTTAATAAACTTAAAACTAGATAAGGCATGTTAAATTTTGTTTGAAAACATGTATTGGTTTGCTGACACCTACATATATCCTGATTCTGACAATACATTCTGTAGCATTCCCAGGGTAAAATATCAGTGGAGGTTCTCCAGTGTGAAAAAGAAATTAGTATACGTAGTGATCTGTTGGTGTTGACATAAGGCTCTTGGTTTCCATGCCAGTGCATATTTTCACCTTACTTTTGACTGAATCAGAACTAAACATGAAATGGTTGGGGTACAATATTAAAATGTAGATCCTTTCTGCCAACCATCATCTGCATCTTCACAGTCATCAGATCAATTTGTGCAAAAAGGAAATCTTATCTGTTTGTGATGTTATCTAAAGTGTGGGTTTATTTCATCATGCTTGCCAGATTGACAGAAACCGTAGTGGCCAGTTATCATTCTTGGAGGTGTAAGCAGCAACAGTAACTATAAATTTATTTAGAACTTGGAACAGAGTATTGTCTTCTGCTTCACTCTGTGTTTTGGCCTTGTTTTCTATGTAATAAATTCCAAGTTTCTTGATTGTTTGATCGATGGGCAAGAATAGATTTTGCAGCCTGCTAATTAATGTGTTTATGAAGGAAAGTGAGATGATATGAATTTCATGAAGTATTTGCAAAAATTTAAGGCTGATGCTAGCCGTGTAATCACACTGAATGCTACTGATTTATATACCAATATATGACATCACTTGTCTGAATTATTATAATATTATTATAATAGTGATTACATTACTATCAAATAATATATTATTGAACACTTAATTCAAGATAGATCACCTTGCTAATTGGCAGTGCTGTAGAAGGCTGAAATTTAGCATATCATCTCTCTTCATGATCTTAGTTCATACAATCCAGAGTGGCATATCAGTAAGTGATTTTAGTCGTGACAAAGTATGTGCTTCTTCTATGAGTGTCTTTGGTAATGGTAGAACAGAACAGAATTTATTTACATTCCATAGATCCTTCATTTTATTAATTTATTTTTGTACTTATCCATAGTTTGTTGGTGGGGGGGGGGGGGGGGGGAAGAGAGAGAGAAAAAATTATTGGAGAAGAGGTACTGTTATATTGATATCATGGTCTCTGTATAGAAAGCAGTTCAACTTCCCCCCTTTTCTTCACCAAACAATACATACATATTTAAATACTAGCAATGTTGGTACAGGTTATTATAAGTACTGACAAAATAGACAAGTAGTATGTGGACATATCTTATTTCTCTATCCTTTCCAATGTGTTTGGTCCAGTGGTTCATAGATTTCGTAATTCAGTTGAAATAAAATGTTATAGGTGTGTCTTAAAATCATTATTGAATCACCTATTTTTATGAATGATGCTCATTTCAGATGCGGCTTCATCAGTACCAATTCTTCTGTTGTCCCTGATATGCTATTCAGTCTGCACAAACTGCACTTGTTCCTCCTTTGAATCTTTCTACTCATTTGTTAACTGGCCTGTACAGTTACTGTCATAATGAACTGTTACTATTACATAAATTTAACTAATTTCACACCCACTGACCTAAAAAATCTTATCAGAAATAATGTTTCTTCTGTAGTGTGTTCTCTCAGAAGGAGCAGCCGTCTTTTAAAATGCTGCCAACATTACATTTTAAATAAATTTAAATTGCCCATATTGTTTTTTCCATGAACATATGTTCCCACAAGACAAACTGGAGTTGTCAGTGCTGAAGTGGGATAACTGATTTTATTATTCCTGTATGAAAATGCCATATATGTCTCACATTTAAGACTTTGCCCAGCAAAAATGCAGTTTATATAAGATCTTGTATTCATTGTCTATACATCACACTTACTTTTTGGTGAACAAGTGTAAATTACAAAGAAATTTATATGTGTCATCATTTTTTGCTTGCACCAAGTTGCAGAATAGGATCTTGTATTCCTACAGTGGGGTGTACATACATTTTGAGAGGTACTTAAAAGGTAGGAGTGGTAGAAACCAAAAGTTCTTACTGGTGTGTCATGATGATTTGTACAGACTTGCTTCCATCTCTGGTAAAGATACTGAATTAGCATTTAATATCTGTGCCGTTGTTGTCGTCTGGATTGTTAAAGCCATGTAGGCTTCAGAGTAGACATCAGCAATTTGGAGGAACATACTGCTTCTGTTTTCAGGAATTCTGCCGTGTGGATAGAGGCAGTATATTCCTCTGAAACATTGGTGTCTGCCTATAAGTCCACATGGCATTACAGCTTAGAAGACTGATGCTGACATATTCACTGCTGTGAGAACCTCAAATCTCTTTCAATTTCTAGTCTACTTCTTGAGAGACCTCATTACATTTGTGATTTTTCTATTAGGAGCAGATTATATTAACTCCTCAAATAAGAAAGTTAGACAATCCAGAATGACTTAATCTTTGTGCCCCTGTAAAATATAGTAAATTACAGTACCTCACTTGTCTTGAGACATCTGCTGTGTTCAGTTGTTACAATGCATTTAAGGAATTAAATAATGAGACTTCCTGACCATTTGACCATCTGCTGTAGTTTGAAACTGTTAAAATCACATTTGTACAAAGTATAATTGTAAGAATTGTAATGAATTTACTCATAACATTAATTCTAAATTTGTATGAAACCAAATCTGGCTAATCAAAACTATAGATCTTTAAGAGTACTAATAGAGAGAATCTCCAGTTGTGAATGAGTATAAGTGTTAAAATTTGCTATGGTATGAAAGACTTTAGATTTTGAGAAATTTATTAATAATGTCTATAGAACTAAAATAAATATATGCCTGTCTACACTGTGATCACTTGCCAACTTTAATATTGTATGCAACCCTGCATTGCCAATATGTAACTTGTATCTTTATCTGTGAAGACATTTTATGATTGTGTGCTCAATAATTGTCATTATTCCTCGTAATGATCTAGAATTAAGTTTGCGGTAAGAGAGGATTTAAATGTTCAGAGATGCTGTACTGGTACTGTTTTGTTACCAACTGTACTATGGCCCTACAAGCTGCAGAAAGGAAGGTAAATAAGATATGCTTCTGGATGTGAAAACTATGGTGTGAAAGGAGGATCTTTATAATTCACTCAGAAAATTTGCTACTTCTCACATAGGATGATGAATTCGGTCTGTGTTTATGTGTATTTTATAACATATTTTGTATAAACTTATAATCAAGGTCATAATTATTCTCTGTTAGTTTTAGAAAAAGTTGATTCGTCGTTGTTTTTTTCAGTTTAGAAAGTTGTAAAAATAGTAGTTTGTTTTATAAGTTTTTGAGGTAACACACATTTAAATACACAAAACTAAAGTGGGAATTAAATTCCTAGTTACATTAGAATGAAAGAAAAGAGAACTGAAGGAAGATGAGAATGCTTTCTGTTTCATTCTTTTTCAGTCTACCAGTTATGGCAATCACCACAACCCTCACTAGGCAGTGATTCATTTCATTTCAATATCTAACGAGTGGCTGACTAATTGCTTGCTGTATCCAGCGAGTGAAATGCACAGGCAGAATATTTGTCTGCTTTACCAGGTCATGGACTTCCCACTGTGTATCAAACTGTGTTGATTGCAACATTGTAGAGTGAATTTTACTTTACTACATTACAAGAGATGCTGAAATTGTTCCCTATTGCCTTCGTTACCTTTTAAACGGATTCTGGTTTACACTGTAGTTCTCTTGATATACAGCACACTTATGCTGAACAAAGTGTTTGGATCTAAGAAAGAATAAATAGGAAGATGGAGAAAATTACATAATGAGGGGTTTCAAAATTATTTGATGATAAAATAAAGAAGTACTTTATGGGGAATACAGCATACATGGGGATAAGAGAAATATGCACAAGTTATAGTTGGAAACCTGAAAGAATGAGTCCAGCATAGAATAGAAGAATAGAATTTATTTACATTCCATACATCCTTAATAGGCCTATGCCAGTGATATAAATCCTAGTACAAATACAATACTTGCTTCCAGTACAAATATAAATTACATAATTATGACAATTGGGGTGGTGCTAAGCAGTTTTGGCTGGATAAAATTAAAATGTATCTTAAAGAAATAGTGTGTGAGAATGTAGACTGGTTTAAACTTAATAAGCAGGAAATATATTGATTAGCTGAGTGATTGTTTCTCAAAAACTATGCTCAACAGAGAGGTTCTAACAATAACCATATTCAATTGCAAATACAGTTACTTCATATGATTAAGTTAATATACAAATTCAGTTGCATAAACAAACCTCATATGCAGTTATTCCCATTTTGACTCATTTGCAGCACATACTTCTCTAATTAAATTTTGTAAGCTGCGCCGTCATGGTTACTACATCAAATCCGAAGCAAGTATTGTGTTTTATATGATGTACCAAGCAGGGTTCTCAACTTTGACCGGTTCTGGCCAGATTTTCCTTGCTTATTGACTCAAGCCAGATAGCTTTAAGTGAGGGAAATTTGTTATAACTTCATGTCAATTTTTTACTAGTTCTCCAAACTTATTACGAACAGGCTCATTATTTATCAAAACATTGCCCGTCTGCGGGTCGTGAACTTCTGGTACATTGTGACATTTCAGGTTCTCACGACGGCGAATATGATGTCTGTCCGCTTGGTTGCAGTACCGTGTGGTCTGGCAGAAGTTTCCCAACGTTTTAGAGGTGCTTGTTGTGAAATGTTGGTAAATTACCATAAGAAGACAGTTGTCTTCTTCAAGTATTGTTTCGCTCTCGTGGTGGAAGATGTGGTCACGGATAGAGACATCCGTGTTAAGATTACTCGATGATTCATGCACTGTAATGGAGAATAGTGATATCGGTCAAATACATTCATACGAAGTGTAAGTAGGTAATTCAGGTCTTCTGTGTTGGTGGTAATGTGTGCAGAGATTCATCCCTACCTAGTGTTCACAGCAGATATCGAACGTAGAGTGGGGTTATGTTCAGTTTTGAAAAAGAAGAAAACATTTTTAATTTCTTTGTGCCAATTACTGAGCTGTTGTGGAGTGAACGTTGGCTTCATTAGCTATGTATGCATGTAAATATTTGGTTTTGCCGTCATTAAACTTAATTGGGAAGGTATGGCACAGGAGTGTACCATTCCAATATAAAGTCACAATAAATGAATTACATTGCTCGTTGACCAACAACCTGATTTATACAAGTGCAGCCCATATATGCGCTAGAAATCTGAACCGGCTATGTATCGTGGGGCACCGTTCTTCTTTTCCGAAAGTCTTTGTGAGCACATCTGCTCTTGACGTAAATACAAAAGTAGTAAAAGACGTTATTTTGTACCGTTACGATAATCCGAAATTCTTCCGCATTGTGAACATTTTCGCACTGTGTCAATTTGGCTTTTGGACATACCTTTCTCACTTTGCTTTTACTACAATGAGGGATGCACCTGTTTCAAAAGATGTGGACAATCTGCCTTGGTGGAGGAGAATTAATCTCGGAGAAAATAAATACAGAAATGGTTTGACAGTTTTGAGTTTCCTTATAGGTAAGCATTACTCTAAAGTGTACAAAGCTTCATTCAACATACGATTTCTGAATTAGGTAATTTAAATATTAAACAATACAGTTGTGAGGTTTGACTTCATATTTATTCTTTTAGTTGGATTATTTTCTAACAGAAGTGGTAGTTATAATACAAACATTAAATATTATAATTTTATAGCAGTGGCAGTTCAAAATGAATAATTTTGGTCTGTTGACATATACCTTTAATTTTAACTTTGTGTTTTGTATGTAATGGCTATATTTTTTTGTCAGTGTATACAGCGGTAGCTGCAGTATCATGATTTAAGGATTAAAATTATTTCTTCCATCTCTGTGTCAGCCATTCCTGGCATCTTCTGTTCTGATTAATTAGAATTGATTGTTGGCTAGATTTCTGACTGATCACAATTTCCACATATAAACACTTTTAAGCAGTGTTTACATCACTTCAACCCCAGAAAATGAGGTAGCAAACACCTCCAAAATGTATGTATGTTTTACCATTTCAACATGTTTCAAAATTGGAGAAGCTTACAGTAGCTCAGCTGGTCGATAAGTTTCATAACTTTTATGGAATCCAAAGGTTCAGTACTACGTTCATAGGGTCCCACCACTTGTTCTCATCCTAAGCCAGATAAATCCAATTGATTGATCCTGTGTAACATTTTGTAACATGCTGGTTTTTAGCCTTCACCAAACCACCAAACTGATAAACTACCTCTTGTCAGCTGCTTACATTATTTATTCAATAAATTTAAAGTTGCCCTCCATAACTACATGCCACCTACATCAACAATATGAGGATGTTTCATGGGACTCATTCAGCATATATTATGTGCACAATATGATTAAATGATCAGAAGTATAATTGATTTACTGAGACTTTTATTGATACTTTGCTGTAGCTGTGGTGATAGTATCCTGGAATAAACCATTTCATCACCATTTGTGCTAGCAAGTAGATTTTAATCAAATTGAAACAGATGTTTGATTAAGCTGAAATTAGTAATTTGTGCTGATCATTTTCTTATGTTTGATGTTCTCAGTGTTAGTACAGCTTAACTTTAATATCTGCTCTCAGGTTTGATCCAGCTTTTCAGAAAATTAGATTAAAAATGCTTGTATAATGTGACTGAAGGAAGTAGGGATTGAAATGTAATTTTGAGGTCACTGGTTATATACCTGAGATTTGTCAAGAAATTCCTGTGAAACTAATGTCTCCACCACATATGATAAGACTGTAGTTACCTCAGAGATTGTTTTCAGCTTTCATCGATCTACTTCATTATTTAATATAAAATAACTTTTAAAATTATGTTTAAGGATATGGTATTCTAACAGCAGCATGGTTTTTCACTCTGAAATCTGTTCGATATCTCATACTGCGGAAGGGAGGTGATAAACTAACATTTGTAACATACACACCATTTGGGAAGAACAGGATGTTGACAGTTGACGTGAATAAGGTAAATACTTTTATTATTTCAGAGTATTAATTCTACCATGTATGCTATGATCATTTACTGTTGACAAACTAATAGCTCTTCTTTAAATGTGATTGTGTTAAAATAAATTTGTATTGTGCATTAATTTCTTGGAGTATGTGGTTTTCCATATGTCTTGCATCTTGTAATTAATTGTATAAAAGGCATGGTTCTTTTTCGATACCCCTAGTTTCCATCACACAATTTATTTTCTCTCTTTCCTGTTAAATTTTACACAATCAGATACTCAGTTCAAAATCAGAACTCCCTGAGAAGCATTATGAATTTTTTTTTAAATAATGTTTTTTTTACTGTTATTGTATGTGATTGCTAATCATCTGACATACTTCATTATCTGTTTTCCACTCTCTTGAATCTGACCACACACAGTCATATAAGATGTGATGTGATATAGCCTGTTGGGAGGTGTAGAGGTAAAATGCAGTCCTATGCTTGTTTGGAATTTCAGTTGTTTGACATTCCTGATCTGTACTTCTAGGTTAGCAGCCAGGAGAGCCGGCAAAATGCTCGTGTTCAACTGCCCATTAAAGTGAAGAACTATCGTCTATTTTTTGTGCTGGATATGAAAGGGGAATTCCAAAATCCCAAGCTGTTTGATCACACTGCAGGACTGAAGAGAGAGTGGAAAACTTGAAGTAAACTGCCTGAATATAATAACTGGGAAAGAAATTACTAAGTCACAATATAGGAATGGCAATAAATATTTACTTATTTGTGAGTGTTGTATAAAATACTTTTATTTTCATAAGGTGCACTGGTGAAAGGATGGACTGTAAGAAGTACCAAAATGGCAGCACCCAAGATTTCAATATTGCTAGCACAATTTTGCCATTTGAATCCCAGTGTATTGGTTTAATTAATGGAGCATTCAGTTCTCATCAGTTTGTTCAAATTTAGATTATAGTAATATAGTTTTTCAAGCTCTATAGCTATTGGTACTTCATTACTGACTACAGACCATCATTTCATTCTGCTCATTAACATGGCCAGAACAGTCTGGAAGATGTCTAGCTGTCAATATAATGGCAGCCATTGGTTAACTAAGGACAATTTTAGGCATGTTTGGAATGAAAAGTTGCAGAAGTGCACCTAATGATTTTGCCTTTCCTGCCCATCTATCCTCCTGTAATTACTTGAGAGTAACTGAACAAAATTATTTTCATACATATTAAATTTGTGGGGCGAAGTTACTTGTTCAAGAATGTCGTACTAGTGAATCAATTTAAATTTCAAGATTACGCGCCAAAGTGATGTATCCGCTTTCAGCTGAACGACGATGCCCGGCTATCGATCAACTTTCAAAATGGAGGGTGAAATGGAATGACGCTCCGGCTCTGAAATGAGATCTGAAAGTAAGTAATTATAGTTATTCTTGTATACAAATTTATGCTTTGTAGTACACATTGTCTGAGTAGCATTAAAATGCGTCTATAATAATCTGTTCTCTATTATTTACCGAAGAGAGGTATTGAACATGTCTGGTTTTGACAGGCTTTGTTCAGAAGGCTTAGAGGGAGTCGTGGACTAGAAGTTGAATAAGCCAAATAAGCTGCATTTTGGTGAAGGAAGGAGGAGGTTTCCGTCATTTAGGGGATATAAGGTAATATAGGCTATATATATCTAACTAGTTAGTGCATTGTGTTAGGGTTGTACGAATATAATTTGTATCGTCCTTTCCACAGGTCTTTGGTTAAGAATTTTCTCATACTAATCGGCGGCAACCAATGAAAGAATATGCTGTTTTGTGATTGGTTCATACATTAGGGATTCTGTTTGTTGAGAATTCCGAAATTAATTTAAATATTTTGGTTCGATTAAGATTTTGGTTACTATGAACTGCCAGATTTATGTACCATTTGATATTTGACGAGGGGAGGGAAAATGTTTCATGAATTTGATGACGACGTATGTTAATATGTTTTGTGTTACTACAAGAGATAGATGCTAATAATTTCAGACCATTCTGTGGCAATATTTCAAAGTAGTTACATGAATCAGTTATTCAGTAGAAAGTATAAACATTATAAGTTCCAAATAATTTCAGCTCTGGAAATGAAGACGTATTACTACAAATTGTATTCTGTATGGATTTACTAAATTTAGATTGGAGTGCTGATACAAAAATTGACAGTGGAACCATGGTTCTGGAGAATTTGACGTAAATACGTCCATACAGAAAGGAAGTTTATATATTGGCTTTATTCTAAATATTTCCTTTATACATGCTTTACAATTGAGTAAAGTTTGATTAAGACATTGCTTATTTAACTTGAATTAGTTACGCTTAAGATGGGTCTGTGGTAGATGAATGTAATGTAAAGTAATGTAATATAATGAAATGTACTGTAATGAAATGTAATGTAACGTTTCCTAGGTAACAACAATGCTGAATAAACAAATGATGTTTCCTAGGTAACAATAATGCAGAGTAAACAGATGGCGTTTCCTAGGTAACTATAATGCCGAGTAAACAATGACGTTTCCTAGGTAACAAATTATTGATATTTCCTAGGTAACCATCTTACACTTTTTTCTTACACTTTTTTGCGGAATGACACTGACCCTTCCATATAGACGTATTTACGTCAAAAAGGAAATGTGTCTTTTTTTGACGTAAATACGTCTATGAGGAAGGGTCATTCGGCAAAAAAATGTAAGGAAGTTGTGTAAGATCCATATCAATGATGTGTAAATATGGACTGACAACAATGGCCAGCTTTTATATGAACTCCTGCGTGCATTGTTATGTTACCTAAGAAACTAATCGTTGCATCATCTGTTTACTCAGCATTCTTGTGTTACATTACTGCCATCAACAATCCGCTTTCGTTATTGCGGAAAGAGCTTGTAGAAGAAGTGCGTCGTGCTGTAAAAACGTTTTAGAATAAAGCAAGTACTTATCTTATATAAGAATTATTACATTACATTTCATTTCTTTACATTAGAGAAACGTCCACTATCAACTTTTTTTATTTCTTTACAGTTGGTACCTTCAGAATGAACTTTATTATTTATGTTCTGCATTTCAGGATTTTATGCCTAAAATGGCTACTGAGGTAATAAATGGGCAGGTACCAGAGATGGGTGGAGGGGATGTTGCTCCCAAGAAGCCTTCAAACAAGAAGCTTACAGTCGAAAGGATTTACCAGAAGAAATCTCAACTGGAGCATATTTTGCTCAGACCAGACACATATATTGGTAATTTTTTGATGTTTTGGTTGTGTATATTTTTCTCAAATTAAATGGTAGAATAACATTAATTAACACTCATAATACAAAGATGCTTAAACCAAGTCTGTAGCAATCTTCCTCATCTCATTCTAAACCTTTTGTTCCCAACCCACATTATATGTTTTGCAATATTGACTGAGGTAAAATATTGCATATTTGTGACATAACTGATTGTGCTTTAAAATGCCAAGAATAACCATTTCTTTCTGAATTGCTGTCTGTTGAAGAAAATCAGTATGTACCATGTTAGTAAAGTTATGGTATGGTTTTAATGTTTTCAATGTTTTGTAACAGTTAGTGCTAGAAACATAAATGAAAGATGCAGCAAAGAGAAACTGAAAGATTACCTGCGTTAGATAAATTTGATATGAAGCCCATTCATCCACCTGCAAGTGTTATCTTGTGAGCTGTGAAAGTATAAACAGATTTAGATGCTCAGTTTTATTGGTTTTTATACTTCGTACTACCTATTTTATCTAGTTCTATAGGAAACATGACTGGTGAACTAAGGTACCAATAATGAGGTAACAAAGTTTTGAGCCGTCCATTGTAAATTACCTTTGCAGAGTGGTGGGGCTCCATCATTTTGAAACATTGCTCTATTTTATTCAGTTTTTGGTAATGTAGAAAGTTTCTGTATGACTGTCAGAGTACATGCAGTTTGTAAGATAAATTGAAGGTGGGGATGATGTAATGTGTAGGCTGGTAGAAGTTTACTGAAGTTTTAGGGGCAATTAGTGCCTCTGAAACCTTGCTAAACTTCTACCACAGTAGTAATCAAGAATAACCTGAAATTTAACTGTAAAATAGATTGTTTTATTTATGTGTTTTTGCAATATCAAGCTAATATAGATTGTGGTTTAAAATTCTTCTAGGTTCTGTTGAGCCTGTAACAGAACCTATGTGGGTGTATGATGAAGAGCAAGATTTAATGGTTTGGAAAGATATTTCATTTGTTCCTGGTCTTTACAAAATCTTTGATGAAATTCTTGTAAATGCTGCTGACAACAAACAACGAGATCCCAAAATGGATTGCATCAAAATCGAAATAAATCCGTAAGTATAGCTGCTTATATTGCCTTTACTTTGGCTGTGTTAAAATGATTATCAGTGAAGTCTGTAAATTTAATTTTGTCTTCAATTTATTATTTATTCAGTGAACACAGTAATGAATGTCTGGGATTTGTATAAGGTCGGGAATTTCTAGAGTAGCAGAGTGACTATTAGCTTCTCAGTAAGGGCTGTGCTCTGTAGTGAGCGAACAAGTGAGTTATTTATTTGGTCTTATTCTGTTTTTATGTTTCAGAGATAGGAATTTAATATCAGTATGGAATAATGGCCAAGGTATTCCAGTTGTTGAGCACAAAGATGAAAAAATGTATGTGCCTACTATGATCTTTGGTCATTTATTGACATCTTCTAACTATAATGATGAAGAGGAAAAGGTTACAGGAGGTAGAAATGGTTATGGTGCTAAGCTGTGTAATATATTCAGCACAATGTTCACAGTAGAAACAGCGTGTAAGGAATATAAACGCAGTTTTAAACAGGTAAACAGTTGTGTGTATCTGTTGTTGAGTACAATCTTTGAATAGCATTTGCTTTATATGAAGCATAGAAATGTGTCGCAGAAGGCCAATGAAATTTCGTTATCTCTTTCATGATGAATATACGTCCTGCTGATCCATTCAGTGAGGATCCATTGGCGTGTATGATTTCTACATTGTGAATACCCTTACATACTACTTCTTCTATGGCTCTCCTGTCTGTATTCGGTCCATGGCCTCCTCAATTCTCCTCTTCCATTCGGTCCTTCTGTTAGGTCTGTCTGTCCGAGGTTGAGGTTTTGAAACATCTTCCTTTTTATGGTGTGACCAACCCCCAACCTGGAGGACCAGGGTACCTGTCTTAGTCTGACCTCTTCCCCTCGACCAATCTGGCTAGGGAGGCCCTACCAGTAGCTCTTGGGGTCACTGAGGTACTCAAGCCCCACCACCATGACAAGGTGCAGGTACCATTAAGTGGGGACCCTTACATACAGATGTCTGTATTCTTGACATGTCTTCGAAGATCCTGTTTTGATGTTGTATGTGAGATGAAAAGTCTGGGCTCCAGTTATGTTTTGAAGTAACTTAACCTTATCCTGTATACATTATGGTACATGATAACTCCTTTAAAAGCCTTAACACTTGTACATGGAAAGTATTTTCTGTATCCATTGTGAGATTTTCTCCTAAAATGATTGCCTAATATGTAGTTGCATGTTTGAGGAATCATATATAAGTTGAGTAGTTGTTTTTTTATAGCAAATTTTGTTTTATATTTGTAGGTTTGGGGCAGTAACATGTCAAAAGCTTCAGAACCTAGAATTAAAGACAACATAGGAGAAGATTTCACAAAAATTTCCTTCTCACCAGACTTATCAAAGTTTAAAATGGAGACGTTGGATAAAGATATTATAGCTCTGATGTCCAGAAGAGCGTATGATGTGGCAGCTTCGTCACGTGGAGTGAAGGTGTACCTCAACGGAAAGAGACTTCCAGTAAGTTTTCTGCAATATTTTATATTGTAATTTGTTTATTTATGATACTGAACTGCAACAAGTATAAATGTTTTCAAAAATTTGCACTGAGCTTCATCGACTTACAAATACACATATTGGTGACCAGCCAGCTGTGGTATGGGGGGGGGGGGGGGATAGTACATAAGGTATCTCCCCCCCCCTCCCCCCATACCTTTCTATCTTCTCTTCCCTGTTACTGTCACAGTCCTCGGGCTTACAGACATTTTGTGCATAATATACTCTATATCAGTAAACTCAAAGATTTAAAAAATAATTGCCTAAACATGATCACAGAGCTTCCATATCTGTACTACATTTGTGTCTAGTATATGGCAATGTCCTACGTAAGTGATAACAAGCGAGCTACCTGAGCTGCATAAGCAGCATGGGGTGTCATATGAAGCGGGGAATTGCTTGTTGTGTCCTACGTGAGAGACCGCAATGGAAGCACACGGCCTTCCTGCGCATGCACCTTCCTTGTACTGCACGGTCAGAGCTTTCTTGCGCATGTGCCTTACTGGCCAGCGTAGCGACTCGCCCGAAAATATCAGAATATTTGATCTCGGACTTTGGCCGCTTTCCTCTCCTGACCACTTCGCTGGAACCTAGGACAGCGCCACACAAACAGCTAGTTTGATATTCCTGCTTCACCCGCGCAACTCGCACCGCTCACATTTAATCGCCTACATAGGACAGCGGATATAAGTAATTTAGATTTTCATTTGGTGATTCTTCAAAAAGTGTTTGAATTAGGTAACACCACCCAGCAACATAAATTATGCTTTGGGTGTTAAAGTCTGCCATCAGATTACATCAGGAATTGGCAAGTGTCAATGCAGTCTTAAAGTAAAGCCGTCTCGCTATACGCCAAGTAGGCGCTTGGGGGGGGGGGGGGGGGGGGGTGAGAGTAATATTGCCAGACCTTACATTCTTATTTAATGCATCTGTTATTTAGGTGAAGTCCTTCAAGGAGTATGTAGAACTGTACCTGAAGGGGAAGGAAGATGAAATGGGAAACCAACTGAAATGCTCATATGAAAGTGTAAATCCAAGATGGGAGGTTGCAGTGGCCTTATCGGACAGAGGATTTCAGCAGGTGTCTTTTGTGAACAGTATTGCTACCACAAAGGTAAGAGACCGATCTTTGTCTTTGCCTGAGGGATCTGCTGTACCTCCAATTTGTTTTAATATGCTGTATATATGAGGGTCATTCCAAAATTAATGCACCATATTTTTTTTTAAAATCAATTTTTATTTTATGACTTTGCTATTCACACTGTGTATAGGTACAGCCTTTAGGAACAAAATTCTGCATTTCAATGTATTCTCTATCTCTCTCTCTTTCAACTGCCTTATCCCACCTCGGAGCAAGGGCATATATGCCCGCATGGTAAAACTCAGGATCAGCGCTTTTGAGCCACTTTTTTTCACAAATGCCACAAGGGAGTAATCATCCTCAAACTTTGCGGCAAGTCATGAATGTTTGCATGTCCACCTTTGATGTTCTTTGTGCCCAGTGGCTAACTGCTGCAATCGACAGTACGTTCCCCGTACACCTTCTGCAATCGCTCGTGGATGTTTCCCACTGTCTTGTTCTCACACACCAGGAACTACATAACAGCACGTTGTTTCTGTCGAACATCAAGGACAGCAGCCATGTTTAACGAATGATGCACATGTGCCACTTCGTACTCAGGTTAAAACCACTGGAAGCCATCCCAGTCTAATTTTTTAATCTGTAATTCAGGTTTTATTTATAATCTTGTGTAAGTTTAGACTCCTGATTTTGTTGTTTTCCTGCAGGGTGGACGTCATGTGGATCATGTTACTGATGTTATAGTCAAACAGCTTATAGAAACCTTGAAGAAGAAGAATAAGGGTGGCCTACAAATTAAACCACACCAAGTGAAGAATCATCTTTGGGTGTTTGTTAATTGTTTGATTGTGAATCCTACATTTGATTCACAGACTAAAGAACATATGACTCTTCAAGCAAAGAGCTTTGGTTCAAAATGTAGTCTGTCGGACAAATTCATTACCAGTGTAAGTGATATGTATATATATTGCAGCATTTTATGTACAGTTCAGTCAAGACACTTGTTCATGTAATAAAGAAGTGAGGAATAATGAATGAGTACAGCAGTGGTCCCCAACTTGGTGCCCGCGGGCTACATGGCGCCCGTCAAGGCTTTTTTGGGTGCCCGCGTTGTTACGGAAAGAGGTTATACTGAATAATGAAGGCCGTTCAACCATGAACATTATAAAATCAAAGCGCAGATCTCGACTTACTGACGCCCATCTTGACGATTGTTTGCGAGCAGCAACATCATCCTACACTCCCAAATTTGGAAAACTGGCTGATGAAATGCAGCGCCAAACATCACACTAACTTCCCACTTGAGTAATAATAATTGTACTTATAAAAGTATGTATTTTTGATTGCATGGTTTCTTGTATCATTAAACGTGTTGTTTTGTGTATTATTTGGTGTCCATATCTTATTTGTCCAGAGAAAAGAAAATTTGGCTTTGTTAATTGGTTGGTGCCTGCCACAGTCTCATAAACTCTCAAATGTGCCCATAGGCACAAAAAGGTTGGGGACCACTGGAGTACAGGGTATTAAACTCTATTCTACTTATTAACTTTGACTTTTTGCTTCTGAAAATATCAGTTTATTTACAGTGGAGTATTCACAAGCTGTAACAGAATGGTGCCTTAATATTTATTGGTTCAATACAGAGATTGTATTTATGATCTGTTTCTGTGAAACAGCTTTGTTGTTATCTTTTATATTTTATTTCTTAAATGGGTTCTTTCCATTGCTTTTTCCAACCGTAATTGCCTCGACCAAATTATAGCCAAAGATATGGGCAGATTGTGTAACTCATTGTTTTAATTTTTTAGGTTACCAAATGTGGAATTGTGGAAGCTGTGTTGACATGGGCAAAATTAAAAGCAGCAACTCAGCTTCAGAAGCAGTGCAGTGGCAAGAAGCAGAACAAATTGAAAGGTTATATTTATGTTACTGTTATGTACAGTAATTACTTATGTAAAAGAGCTTTCTCTTCTCATCCCCACAGTTACTTTTTGTGAAAAGTGAAATGTACCAGTTTTGATGTATTTAATTTTTATGTTTGTGTTTTGTTTTGATGTGCTGGGTAGAGTGGAATATTGGCATATTGTAGGATACTACCGTACTAAATCTATTATGCTCTATGGTGTGTACGGAAGTGTGGGAATTACAGTAATTATAGCGATAGAAAATCAAGCGTAATTCAGTATGGTACATTTTGTTATAGTGTAATATGTGACTAGGGAATTCCTCTACTACAGAGTTTAAGAAATGTATGTCTCTTGACTTCCACTACATGGAGATTTAACTGTAATTATGTCTGTTCCTACAAACTAATTTTAGCTCTTAAAGGGCAAATCTAATCCAATTATTGGGTGCCAACTTCCAAGGAAACGCAGCATCACCATCACAAAGTTTAGTCTCAATTTTTGCTGTTTATTGTGAGAATCAAGTGAAACTTTTAAACATAATACATTAAGTTACTTTGTATAATGCTACTACTACTACTACTACTATGGCGTAACAGCCCAAAATCGAGCCCTAGCCTCCTCTTGTATAATGCTATTATCCCTTTATTTTTCTTATTTTGTTTGTGATTAATCTCTTCCCAGCCTCCACTCTTCCACAACCACAACCTTATGTCTGATCACAGTGAATATCAATATTACAATTTTCTTTTGGTTTATCAGTCCGTTTCCATCATCTGTGGTGACGTATAACTTTTCCTTTTTACATTATTGCTTTCCTCTTTACTATGCATTGGTTGTGCTATTCTATGTTATGTAGCTTTTGCAGTGCTTAATAGTCTTTGCCTTTACTTTATATGGCATTTAAAAAATATTCTTCTGTAACTTGATAAACCCGTTGTGTACATAGGAGTTCCAAAGTTGGAAGATGCAAATGATGCAGGCACTAGGAATTCATTGGACTGTACATTAATCCTCACTGAAGGAGACTCAGCCAAAACGCTGGCTGTGTCTGGTCTTGGTGTAGTTGGGAGAGACAAATATGGAGTGTTCCCACTTCGTGGTAAATTGTTGAATGTTAGGGAGGCATCACACAAGCAGGTAACTGTTCAAGATTTGTAATTGTTTGTTGATATTCTGGTAATTGTTTTAAGGAATTACATAATTCTTGGTCTTTTGTAAGGTTCAAACCTTCACAATTTATTTCCTTAAGATGTCTTACCTAATATCATCGTAGGTGTCACAAGTGGTCTTTTCTCTTCAGGTTTTTCAAACAAAATTTTGTATGTAAGATTTGAGGTTTTCACAGCGGTGAGTATGAACATTTCTGTCTTCTGGGTTGTTGCGCTGTGCAGTCTGGCCGATGTTAACCAACGTTTCAGAAGTCATACTGTCTCCATCATCAGGGCCCTGATAATGGAGGCAGTATGACCTCTGAAACGTTGGTTAACATCGGCCAGACTGCACAGTGCAACAACCCAGAAGACAGAAATCTTCAAAATTTTGTATGTATTTCTCTTCCTTCATCTGATCACTCTAATGAGTTCAAGCACATTCCATGTTAAATTTGCTCTTCATTTCTTTCTAAGTGGAATTTTGATATATCTTTATTTCCAGATATATAAACGTTACTACATTTTCAGGGTACTTGTGAACTTGTTATTTTATGATTTTGTCCTGTCTCGTGATGAGAAGACTTAAAATTCATTACAATTATCCAAAGTATTTAAGCTGTAATGACAGATTATTTTCTTTCTTAGTAATCAATATTGTATTTCAGATTGTAGATAATCAGGAGATTAATAATGTTGTGAAGATCCTCGGTCTACAATACAAAAAGAAATACGAATGCTTAGATGATCTGAAAACCCTGAGATATGGAAAGCTTATGATAATGACAGATCAGGATCAGGATGGATCTCATATAAAAGGTCTTCTGATCAACTTTATCCATCACAACTGGCCATCCCTCTTGAAATTGCCATTCCTTGAGGAATTTATTACTCCTATTGTGAAAGCAACAAAAGGCTCAGAAGAGTTCTCATTTTACTCACTACCAGAATTTGAAGAGTGGAAGACATCCAAGGATAACTGGCATACGTACAAGATAAAGTACTACAAAGGTAATATCATTTTATCTGATCTTACATTTCTGTGGTTTGTTGATTTTACAAAATTTGTGCTTCTTCAGATAACAGAAATGTACATGATTATACATCTGCAATGTTCTGTTTTGGAAATTGTATCATTTGTAGAGAATATTAATACCATAAAGTCACTTTTGTATTCGGGCGCTCTTTCACGTGTGTGTGAAGTAGTTTTTTTTATGTGTGTGTGTGTTTATGAAGGTCTTTCAACGCTATGTGGGCTTGGCCAATTTCAGGCACAAACATACTGCATGATGCTGTCCTGCTTGGCTAGCTGCAGTCATATAATTAGTAGGTAATTGATGGTACACCCTGCTAGGTATTTGTGAATGTGGCATTCTCGTAACAAATTATTTTTCTTAAGTGATGAATTAAGCATTATAGTGCAAGGTGATGTGCATATTGGAACATAATTAACTGGTGTTGTGGTTGGGACTTTTCAAGTATCTGTGCTAAATGTGGCTGTGGAAAGTGGTTATGAAATTAAAAGATGTTATGCTATTGTGTACCTTCTCCAGTTACCATTCTAAACAAACTTGACTTATATTTTGAAGATCTGTTGTCATGCAGAACTTTAAGGCAATGTCCTACGTAAGCGATAACAAGCGAGCTACCTGAGCTGCATAAGCAGCATGGGGTGTCATATGAAGCAGGGAATCGCTTGTTGTGTCCTACGTGAGAGACCGCAATAGAAACACACGGCCTTCCTGCGCATGCACCTTCCTTGTACTGCATGGTCAGAGCTTTCTTGCGCATGTGCCTTACTGGCCAGCGTAGCGACTCGCCCAAAAATATCAAAATATTTGATCTCAGACTTTGGCCACTTCCCTCTCCTGACCGCTTCGCTGTAACCTAGGACAGCGCCACACAAACAGCTAGTTTGATATTTCCGCTTCACCCGCGCAACTCGCGCCGCTTGCATTTAATCACTCACGTAGGACAGCGGGTAAGGATGCTAGATGCTGGATAGTGACTTGTCTTGTGGAATGGATGGCTGGGGTTTCGTTTCCAGTAGAGTCAAGAATTTTTCTCTTTGTCATACCTAGAACAATGCAGATCAACCTGCAAGCTAGTAATTTTAATATGAATGGAGACTGCACTTTTAGTTGGACCTGGTATCCAGTAACAAAAATGCTCAAGCAATCCAGTCAAAACACCAGTAGAAAGCAGGGCCACACAGCACGAGCTCTTGACTCTGCCCACCAGCTGTGATTGGCTAGGGTCCAGCCATGAGCATTGGCTGGGCAGGTATATATGGAATACAACCGCAGCATCCAGTCACATCAGAACTGATGGGACAGAGGTGGTCCCTGTAACATCGGTTTCGTCTTATAACCATTTGACGTGGCTGATTGACCGAGAAGATTTTATTGAGTTACGTCGCTGCGAAAGCTTAAAATCATATAGATATTTTCTGTTCTATAATGGAAGATAATTTAGTAATTTTTGTGAATTCTTATTTTTACATTTGATGAACATCAGTTTTATTGTTGAACAGGTTTGGGAACCTCTACCTCTAAAGAGGCAAAAGAATATTTTTCTGATATGGTGAGACATCGAATTAAGTTTAAGTACAGTGGCCCACAAGATGATCATTGCATCAACATGGTATGTAATTTGAAAATGACTGTATGTGCAGTATATAATATTTTCTTAAAATATTTAATTCTTTATTGATTGAGTGCCTTGGAATTTGTCTTGTGCATGCAAGATTTATTTTGTTTTGTTTTCTCCTTAAGGCCTTCAGTAAGAAATGTGCAGAACAACGTAAAGAATGGTTGACAAGTTGGATGGAAGACACAAAGCGTAGACGAGAACTAGGTCTTGCAGAACAGTACTTGTATGAAAAGGATACAAAATCAGTTAACTATGCAGACTTTGTTAACAAAGAGTTGGTACTCTTCAGCAATTGTGACAATGAACGTTCCATACCCAGTATGGTAGATGGTCTGAAACCAGGGCAAAGAAAGGTACAGTATATATTTTTTTTTTAATGTTGAGTATTTATGTGTTCTGTGTCTTTTGGTGTAGTGGATAGTTGTCTCTTCTTAGCCTCATTTCCTTTCTTAAAGGAAAGAAATCACCATGTTCTCTATGTGCAATTAATAACTTTGCAGGTGCTGTTCACTTGTTTAAAGCGTAATGACAAACGTGAAATCAAGGTGGCTCAGTTGGCAGGCTCTGTTGCTGAACATTCATCATATCATCATGGTGAACAGTCACTCATGTCCACAATTGTCAACTTGGCTCAGAATTTTGTTGGTAGCAACAACATCAACCTCCTGCAGCCTATTGGTCAGTTTGGTACCAGACTTGCTGGTGGCAAGGATTCGGCCAGCCCTAGATACATATTCACTTTACTCAGGTAAGGAGTGTGCCCATTTAGTTTTCTATTCTTTCTGTTTGATGAAGTCTCCAGCCTCTTCTGTCTTCCCACAGTCTTTGCTTTTTGCTTTCTTTCCAGCTGTTCTTCAGCTTCTTGATATCTTTTAGTATCTGGCTGAACCATCTTGTTCTGGGTTGTCCCATGGGTCTCTTTTCTTTAAATTTCAATTTACAGCCCCTCTTTGTATCCTTGTTCTGTCTTTTCTCGTTATATGCCAGAAATCATTGTTATTCTATTAAATTTTTGGATTCCAGTTTTATCCCAAAATCTAATCCCAGCACTCACACCACTTGACATCAAGTATTCAAATTGGGAGTGGTAAATACCCTACCCATGGAAAGATGTTAAAATAAAGAAATGGCTGTCATTCATGCGTTTATGATATGATTGATCAGCTTATTTTTTTTACACATTTGTGTCCATATTTCTGTTTGTGAGAATCTGGATTAAATGTTATGTTAAGAAAGAGTTCTCGTTAAATGTTATTAGTAAATATAAACTTGGTCCGAATTGTATGATACAGACTTACTTTATATGAAGCCTAAATAAATATATAGGGATGTGAGTGTTAATATTTTGAATAATATGCAATGTTTAGTTTTGTCATGCATCTGGTTATTTTTTAATAATTTCCTGAAACATTAAACTGGTCTTATTTAATATGCTTGCAGATAAAATGTTTTGTGTGTGCTGTTTGGCAACTTTGTGTTTCTTACCTTGCAGTCCTCTTACAAGATTTATATTCCATCCACATGATGATCCACTGTTGAAGCATCAGTATGATGACAATCAGAAGATAGAACCTGTCTGGTACATCCCCATCATCCCAATGATTTTGGTGAATGGTGCTGATGGCATTGGTACAGGGTGGATGACCAAGATTCCCAACTACAATCCACGAGAGATTGTTGAAAATCTGACGAGGATGCTAGACGATGAAAAACCCAAACCAATGGTAATAATGGACTCTGTTACTTTTACAAACACTTAAGGTTGAAGTTATATTGGTAATTGCGTTGGGTGTTTAGAATGGCTAGACAAGAACCAGTGTTTTCAACATGGTATGGCCATTGGGGGTTGGTCGCAAGACTAACAACCTTGCACCATAACAAGGAAGATGTTTCGAAACCTCAATCAAAGCCTCGGACAGACAGACCTAACAGAGGACCGAATGGAAGAGGATAATTGAGGAGGCCATGGACCGAATACGGACCGGAGAGCCATAGAAGAAGAAGAAGAAGAAGTAGTTTAGAATGGCCAGGTGCAACTGTTATCTGATTGAGGATACATGGAGATGTGATTGAATAAGGACCTTTTATTGTAAACAGCAGCACATTATTACTTACTTGTAAGATTATGAATGAAAACTTTGTTTCTAGGTGCCATGGTATAAGAATTTCACTGGTGTGGTGGAACCTCTTGTTGACAAGAAGTACATTATCTATGGAGAAATTTCTATAATCAATGAAAGTAAACTGGAGATAACAGAGTTACCTATTGGTTCGTGGACACAGACCTACAAAGAATCTGTGCTGGAACCCATGCTGCATGGAGCAAATGAAAAGACTCCACCTTCCATAACGTATGTTGGGATACAGTTCTATTTTTTCAGAATGTTGCCTGACAAACTAGATAAAGAAATATTTAAGCTTTGAAAGTAGGTTTATATGCATTATGTTTGTGTGTTGTTCTTTCAGTGATTACAAAGAGTATAACACTGATACAACAGTGAAATTTGTTGTAACGATGAGTGCTGAGAAACTGAGGGTAGCTGAATCTGAGGGTCTGCATAAATTTTTCAAGCTTCAAACAACAGTGTCATTGTCATCTATGGTAAATATTATTACTTTTAAAGCAGATACAGGTTTTGCATTGACATTTGTCTCTGTAAGTGAATACCAGTACTGTACTTTATTGTAGCCTGTACATTTGAATTTACTGGAAATCTTGTAATAACAAAATGCACTACTGCACAGCACTAAAATGTAAGTGTAAAAATTGTAGAGTTTTTACCTGTAGATGGTTACTACAATTAATTTGTATGACTTCTTTAATTGTGGATTTTTACAGAACTCTTGATTGTTGGTCTTTTATATAAATGGATACTGGGAACGACCCATTCTTCAAGTGCCTGAGCACTGCGGGTCCCAACTTTTCATTGGCTTGATTTATAGACATTCGGTAGGACTCCTTGGACGAGGGATCAGCCTGTCGCAAGGCCTCTACCTGTACACAGGAAAGCCCAACACAGAAAAATGCGGAGGGGGATTCAAACCCACGGTCCCAGCGACCAAGCGGCACAAAGCCCACGCCTCAGACCGCGCGGCCACTGCGGACCCCTCCTTTTATATAACATTATATATATGTATAATTACAAAGTTATTCTGATTCTTTGCAATGAAAGAAAGAAAGAAAGAAAATGTGATGCAGAAGTGAATACGTGATCCATGGGATGTAATAGACATGTATACAGTGAGTTGATTACATGTGTATCTGTTAAATGTACATTGATCATTGTTCTTTGCAGTGCGTTTTTGATGATAACTGCTGTATGAGGAAATTTGAATCTGTTGAGCCAATCCTTAAAGAATTCTTCAAATTGCGTCTTGCCTATTATGGAAAAAGGAAAGACTATCTCGAAGGAATGCTGCAGGCGGAATCACGAAAACTCACCAATCAAGCAAGGTAAATGAAGTATTTTAATTTTAAAATCTTTATAGACCAAGGACCTCATGCACAATTTGGGTATGTATGTTGTGTGGTCCGTTTGTCCACAAGAAATAGGTTGTTACATCCTCCTGTGTTACCCAAGAATCAGTTTCAATTTGGTACTGTGTGTCTGAAACAATGTTTGAATATGGAAAGTGAATGAACCTTTAAATGCTGTGTTTGGAAATCCAGGTTTATTATTGAGAAGTGTGATGGCGTACTTATTGTTGAGAACAAGAAGAAGAAAGTGATGATAGAAGAGCTGAAGAGAATGGGTTATGATTCGGATCCAGTGAAAGCATGGAAAATAAGACAGAATAAAGATGAAGCTCTAGTAAGTACTCACCAGTTACTGTATTGTCTTCTAGATAGAATGGCTGAAGGGTTAAAAAATATTAATATTGTTTTTATCACATTGATCACTGGATGTGGTGAATGATTTTCATAGGCAAACAAACTTTTAAGAAAGAACTACTTGAAAGTACATACTCTCTCCACAAGTCTTTAATGAACTGCTCTGAAGTAATGATACTGCTTGTTTCTTACGTCACACATCTGTATAATGCTCGTAACTGTGTATAATGAATTGTTTTATTCTGATGCATTTAATGAATTCTGTAGACAGTATAAATAGTGGCAGGTGTCACTTTAACCAATCTAACTGACATGTGAAAGTTAGTGCACTGCATGAAACAAACTGTGAAATAATTTTACCTATCATTAAATTCAGGTTCTAAAAGATTGTGACACATCACATGTTTCTCCTTCCCACCGTAGTGGTATGTGGTGATAGGTTTGTAATAACCCGATAGATGGTGTTAACAGCAACTGGACAGAATGAATTTTATGATAGAGACAGAAATGTTTTATATTTTGGATCTCAGGCTCCTCTCGTAACTCCAATATAAATAAAGGTTGAACTGCTATCATACGGTGTAACTGAAGTATGTATTTCTGAAAGAATATAAGTCCTTCCTTGGTAAAAGTACTCACTTTTGTTTTAGTGTGACGTACAAGTCCTGTAGACTGCTTAATTGCCAAACCTGATTTGTATGGCTGTGTGGCAGTTATGTGTTAATGAATGGTCATTATTATTAGTGTTCTTGGGTTTTCATGTAATTTTTGAGAACACAATTATGGCATCTATCTAATTTTGTTTCTTCTTGATTTAAGAAATTACTTTCTTTGTTTTATCTTGCTCAAGGAAATTGGAGTGGTAAGTGTCATTCAAGAAATTTTTGCAAAAGCAAAGACTTATGTTGAGGTTTTCAAGTTAGTAAACAAAACAGTACTTTATGCAAGAGTTAAGTAAGTCCCTGTGACATGTGGCCTGGGAAGTCATGCTGCAATACTAACAGACCAAAGAGCATCGTGCTTGTTCTCATTTGATGTAAACTTTACTGATAATACTTTAAAACATTGGAAATTATAAAATAGTCAGTAATAATAAAACAAATAAATGAATAAAGATACTATGGACAGCAGAGCGATGGAATGCAACAAAGACGTGTGATAAATATCTTTGTACTGAAGACCAAAAAGCTGGCATAAACATTTTTTATGTTAGCTACATTGCCAGTTTATTTTCTCATGAATTTGATATTTTTTTGTTTTATTTTATTTATTAATTACAATTTGTGTAGTCTGTATATAAATTATTCCTTACATTTTAAGAATATGGTAATTATGATCAGAAATTCTAATGCATGCTATTTCATTATTGTTATTTTACCATGATGTTTAGACAGAGCAGATGGAAAATGAAGATGCAGAAAGTTCACAACAAGAAGAAGACACTGATCTAGCAGGACAGTATGACTACCTCCTTGGGATGACGATGTGGTCATTGACAAAAGAGAAGAAGGATGAATTGTTAAAGAAACGTGATGAGAAACTTGTTGAACTTAAGACATTGCAAGCCAAAACTCCTTCATCGTTGTGGAAGGAAGATCTGGAAGAATTCAATAAAGAGGTTGGTTCTAAGAAAGTAGTGCATTTCTTAAAGGAACTTGCATCTGCATTTGGTAGTCTGTCCTGTCACTATTACTTGACCATTGATGTCCATAAACATTTTTATTATGGAAATAAATTTATTGATGTTGGATAAATATCTTTGAGGGCAATTAAATAATAGTGACAGTTTATAGACAAATTTAATGCAAAATTACTCTGTATATGTAAAGTGTATTGCTTTTTAGCATAGTCTCTCTGCTTTTCTGAACACCTGTTCCAAGGATAATAGTTTTTTTATATCTGTGAATTATTTTTCGGTTGCTGTCGTAACTGTGTGCCAGTCACTGGCTGCATGGCCTGAGGCATGGGCCTTGTTATAATATGTATATTTCAAGTTACTACTTACCGTTTGTTATATAAAAATTCCCAGTTGTAGAGAATTATTTTAATAGATTGGTGTTATTTTTTATTATGGAAGTGTCAGTTTTAAAATTTTCCACTTGTTTTCAGTAATAAACAGAGTTTTGTTTTAAACCATATTAAAAATTTTAACAACTTACAGCTTGATAAAGTTGAGGCAAAGGAGAAAGAAGATGCTTTAGTGGGAAGCTCTGGAAAGGCAATGAAACTAAATAAAAAGTTTGGTGGACCAAAGAAAAGGGAAATGTTGAATGCGGCAGAAACAAAACCATCTCCGCAAGGGCAGCGCGTTGTCCCTAAAATAGATCTGAAACTTAAGGAGAAATTGGAAAAAGAATCATTGTCAAAAGAAAACAAAGGAAAAAGGGTAAGTAACATGTGCAATTCTAACATCTTGGTATACATACTTTTTACAGGACAGGAAAATTTCTTATTTCTATTTTAAGAAGCATGTTGAAATTTAGAGGGGAATGATTTCTTTCATCTTAATCCATCACCCTCTCTTCCTACCTTTATTTTATTTGTACCTTTATCTTCTTCCTTCCTCTTTTTCTATGGTACTTTCATTTGTCTATTCTATCCTCTCCTCTTTTTCCCTTTCGTTTATCTCCTTTCATATTTGATTTTTTGTCCCTTCTGCATCTCAATCTCCTTAGTCTACCTCACCCTTTCTTGTGTCCCATTTCCCACAACCGTTTTAGATGCCACTGTTTACATTTTAAAACAAAAAGATCCTTCATCTCTGTTGGTCATGCATTGCATCTTATATGTGATTTAATTGGCTGTGTATCATGCTGACATTCGGCTTAACCAGTAACCTTGGACCAGTGTTCTGTTTATTTACTTGCCTCGTCCCCCCCTCCCCCATAAAGATTTTGGCCAAAAATAAATTCAGTGGGTATGAAGAAATGCAATTTTAATAATGTAGCTTGTTCTTCCAATGCCTCTTTTATTATCATTAACTCCTCACCGCCGAGTGGAGTACTACGAGGGTGAGTCAAATGAAAACCGTAAAACTGAGATAAAAATTCGAAATATCGCGCCATTGTCCTATAAGTTGGCAGACATGTTACCAATGCTATAAAGAGTATCCTATAGGTGGTAGTATAATGCAGACAAACATATCGCCATCACAGTGCCAATTTGAAAATGGCTGCTCCACTAGTTACGTGCACGAAAGAAGAACAACGTTCTGTAATTCGTTTTTTGATCAGTGAAGAATCTTGAAGAATCATCTTCGACCTGCAGTTAGATCAAAGCGACGTGGACTTTTGACTAGAGGTGTTCTTGACATGACAATGCTCGGCCCCATACTGCCCGTGCAACAGTTGCAACAATCCAAGACTTGCACTTTGAGTGTCTTCCACATCCGCCATACTCACTAGACCTAGCCCCAAGTGATTACCACATGTTTGGGCCACTCAAAGAGGCGATGGGAGGAAAGAAGTTCCGTTCTGATGAAGAGGTAAGGCAGACAACCACAAGAATTTTTTTCTAGAGGAATCCATTCACTTCGTAAACGCTGGAGGGCCTGTATTGAACGAAATGTAGACTATGTAGAAAAATGATATAGTTGTGTACCGCTTTCACTCAATAAATTAAATTAAAAAAAAAATTACGCTTTTCATTTGACTCACCCTCGTATTACGTTCGGCATTTAAATTCTCCAGTTTGCGGCCGGGCGTAATATTACGTCCGGCTTTAAGCCTAATTTCTTCCGCTCATAACTTTGTAACGAATAATGCCAGCGCAATGAGGTTTGTAGTACTCTGTTGTGGAAAGTTTTCTGTGTGTGAAGATCCGGCAACCCTGTTGAATATCCCTTCAGCGACTACCTGGGAGTCTAAAAATAAACGACTGGCCTCAGAGTTGCAATGGAGAACCCTTCAAGCAGTCGTGTGTTATTTGATGCTGAACAAAGGGCACTTCTAGACGAATTATTGGAAGTGAGAATTATAGTAGCTCGGACACTGAGAGTGTAGACTTTGACTATACACAGTTGGTGACACCGGGAACGTTAGCGATTAGTGATAATGAGAGTGACAATGGTGGTGGCGAAAGCCAGGAAGAAATTGTAGAAGCAAATTCAGGTATTGTTTCCGGCAAGTATATGTGGGAAAATATAGAATCATTTACTGCTTCAAGAGAAGCATTTTGTAATGTATATGGTCCTCGGTTCGACACGGCTAGATTAGATGTCGTGAGTTCATTCGAAAACATTTTCGATACAGCTCTTGTGCAGCTCATTGTAGATGAAACCAACAGATATGCTAAGCAAGAAATTTCTAAAAGTGCCCATCCTCTCACATTTCGATCTAGGATTAGGAAGTGGCAAGATGTCAGTAGACGAAATTTACGTGGTTTTGGCTCTATTTATGTTGATGGACATTGTTCAAAAGCCTACAATCAGATCTTATTATGCAAAGAACCGGCTGCTGTACACTCCGTTCTCAACTTCTGATCCACTTGCTCCCATTGGTCACACACAGAGTGCTCATCTTATAAGGTAAGATTACAAAACCATCTTTTAAGAGGATTTCAGTGAAAAATTCATAATTATATCTCATATAGTTCAAAAGTTATGGAAAAAAAAAAAAGTATTTTACAGCAAAATTTAAATGGACATTTAAAAAAAACTACCGCCATCACAGCACAACAGCGGTATATGCTGGGTATTTAAACTTTCTGCGTCAACAGGTTAATGTGCTCATATTGTCCTCCTATTTTGAAGGTAAAGAAAGAAAAGTTGCTCAGTGAAGAAAAGGATGAGTTTGATATGATGGAAGGAAACCAGAAAACTTTAGCAGATCGTTTAGGCACATCACCTGAAGATATAGAAAAGAAATTGAATGAAAAACGAAAAGGTATGTATGTTACACTTTGGTTAATTAAAAACTTATTCTTTCTTCTTTTACTGATTTAATGCTCATTAGCTATAAGATTTGATGTACTAATGTTGAAGCTAGGCTCTTAAATACACCAAAATTTCAGAATACCTTTCAGTTACAGTCAGCCGCTATTTAAGAACATGTTCAACGTTTTGTGTGTTCAGTTTTGCTAGTCACACATTGAATGTCTACACTGCTGTGATTTGCTACACCATTTGTTCATTTGCTGGCAGCCAGCCAAAGCTGTTCCATTGGCAAATGCAGCCTTTGTCACAACATTACATACGAGTATCTGATTTATGACTTTGGAGTTGGTTTCTCTCCAAATTTATTTGGACTGGACCTGAACTGTAGTCTGTGAAACCAAAGAATATTATCAGGTATTATTTGTCGCATTGTCATTTTACATTTGTGGGTGTCACAGTGCTGCAAAAGTGAGGATGTGAACCACTGTATATGGCATTAAGCTTGATGTGTTTTTGTACTTGTCTCAAGTTATTTCATTGTTGTGGCTATTTTGGTTTGTAAATATAACTAACTAGATGGCTTACCGAACCCAAAGGTTCATCACCGAATTAACCAAAGCCCACCACCGGACCCTGTCCTGGGCCAACGAAATGCAGTCTCCTTCAACTCCTATCTCCCATAAATTCCGCCTGACATTATCCTCCCATCTACGTCTAGGTCTCAGCAGCGGTCTCTTCCCCTCAGGCTTCCCGACCAATACCCGGTGCACACCTCTTGTCCCATCCATGCGCGCTACATGCCCTGCCCATCTCATTCTTCTCGACTTAATCACCCTGATAATACTGGGGGAGGAGTACAGATTTTTAAGCTCATCATTATGCAGTTTTCTCTGTGTCCCATCGTCTTCTCTCGTGTAAATATAGCAATTGTAATTTATCATCTTCATTCTGAGACACTGAGTTGTTCTGGGTCAGAAAGTGGACATGAAAATTATGTATTTCAACCATTTCTGGATATTGCAAGAACCTGTAGGTTTGGCCTTATGTTAGTATTTTCTTAACCTCTCCATATGTAGCCCTGTAGGAAGGAATAGTATGATATATGATACATAGAATGTGTTTAATTTTCATGTTGTCATCTTTTCTTTGTGTTCGCTCATATGCTGGCACAAATGAACTTGCGTAATTCAGCAACAAATTGCTTAATGTTTGTTTGTATTTTTCCCAATATTGGTGGTCTATGTTTGTGTTCATTACAGAGATAAAACAAAGGAAGCCTAGGAAAGAGTCATCTTGTTCACCTAAGAAAAAGGGTAAAGGAAAGAGTCCATGGGAAACTGACTCAGAAGAGGAAGAAGAAGAAGCGCCGAGTTCTGATGATAATACACCCCGACCATCACAAAGGACAACAGGTCGGAGAACTGCAGGTGGGGCTGTGTAAATGTTGCAGTCATCCCAAATATACCTCATGCATTAAATGCAAAGGGTGCTATTTCTCTAAAAGAAAATAATGCACATTACTTCTGTTGCATGATACATAGCTGCCAACCTTAAGTTTAAATATGACAGTGAAGAGGATGACGATGACAATGACAACTTTGAGCTCCATGACAACAGTATGGAGAATGGAGATCATGTGCCTGTCCATGATGCAGCTTTGGATAATGTGTAAGCAGAGCTAAGAAACATGTAACAGAAATATAATTTACTATAGCATTTTTTGTTTGAAATTAAATAGTAATATGCTTTTCTTTTACAGTAAATCTAAGACAATTGACATAAGTGACACTGATAGTGAATTTGAGAGCAGAAGTAATCATAAAAAACGACCTTTGACAGATTCAGATGATGATTTTACTAGTAGGCGAAAACCTGCTCAAGCCCGTAAGTATAAGATTTAATGTTAATAAAATTATGAAAGTGCTTGTTTATTTTTTGAGACATACCTTATAGTCATATTCTGATAGAAATTTGTAACATTTTGACTTAAAATTACATCACACCGTTGTAGCCTTAGAATAGTTCAATAAGATTTATTTGCTTATTTAACAGTATTATTGTGCTTCACACATTCAGTTCAAAATCATTCTCATTATTAATATTTATGTAAAATTTCAGCGAGAGAAGTATCGTCAGATGCAATGTTTGATTCACTTATAAGTGGAAATGGTAGTGGAAAAGGATTAGTTAAAACAGATGCAGCTGTCTTGTCTTCAGATGAGGATGTTCCTCCATCACCTCAGAAGAAGCAGGGTAATTATATTTCATGCAATAATATGGATTTTCCATCAATGCAAGTGTGCCTGAAACCTTCCCTGTGCCAGTCTTATGTTCATTTAATTTTAATTTAGTCTGTTTATATTTCATAGTAATGTGTCTTGTGGCTTTGTGCGGTTGACTTTTTTATATTATTGCAGAAGCCCCCAAAAAGAAGACTCTCTTTAAGTCAAATATACATGAAAACAAGCCTAAGAGGGCCCCTAAAAAGGCAGCACCAAAGAAGAGAAATGTCTCTGATTCTGATGAAGATATGTTTGCAGTACCTGCAAAAAAGGTTTGTTGAGTTTTCTGACAATTGTGGGTTATTGAAGCACTATTTTGGAAAGTCAGAAAGTAAACAATTTTAGTTTTATTTCAAAAGATATGTTGGCATTACTGCAAACAGTGGCATATATTTTATACAGTAGACACCCACTTATATGGTAGGGTGGTTAATTGAAACCACAAAACTTCTTCTTATACATAACATATAATATTGTGTATATGAATAATTATTTTGTCATGTTGGGGAATGTAGGGAAATGTTACTATGCAGAATGAACAAAATAAAATAATTATAGATTGAATGTACAAACAGTATACATTATGACACTGCCGAAGTAAGTGATATTGCTAGATGATGAGTTTTAAAAAACACCACAATTGTGTTTTATACAAGAACTTTTATATGTTATTGCAAAAAAGATTTTCCAATAAGCCATGGTGCTCATAAAATATCCAGATATATTGTTGTGGCATGTTTGTGAGTAGTAATGTATGCACCAAGTGAAACTGCCATTAATGTATTGTTTAGTGGAAAAAACAGTAGGTTGTTCAGTTTCCAGTGGAAGCTCTTCGGTGACCTTTACATCGAATATGGAGCTCCAGAATTATGGTCAGTTGATTTTTATTCTTGTAATTTTACCAAATTTGTATTTAATATGAAGACAGATCTCTGGTGTCATGGTATATGTCAATATGTAAAAATTGCCTCGTGTAATGGCTTCTTACTTTACTTGTTACAGAAATCAAGAAAGAAAGCATCCTCTGATGAAGATGATGACGATGATGATGACGATGATGGTTATGTTCCACCACCGAGAGCTTCTGTTGGTGGACGAGCTCGTAAACCAGTAAAGTACAATTTTGGTGATGATGATGAGGATGGTGATGACGATGATTAGAAGATTCGTACCTAAGCAGCGTATTTGCAGCACAGGTTATTTCTAAGGACTTAATTTTTTAGCTTCTTTGCAAGTTCATGAGCTAGCAAAGGCTAATGAATGAACAATTTTAGTTTTATGTGTTGTGAATTTGAACTTATGTATGCAGCCAGAAGATTTGTGTTCTGTGATTTTTAAATTAACATGCTACAGCAGTCCCTAATGCTTCTCCTTTTATTACACTAACAATAGTTTTGGTTACAGGGAGGAAAATATAGATCATTACATTTTATTATATTGTATTTGTAGTTCAGTTTGGTGACAAAAAGTTTTCATTAATTTTTATCTACATATTTTTAAATGTTCGCTTGTCTTATTGGAATAAAAGAGAAATTAGAGTAAGAATTATGTAAATACTGTAATACTGTATCATTAAGTCATGGCTGTTGTGGGATCTGTGTGTTTTTATCACTAGTAATGTGTAGTGTTAGCATTCCATTTGGTATATTATCTTTTACAGTCAGTACACTGGCTATTCCTATTTTTAATGTTAAAATGCTGATTTAATTTCAAATGACTCTACTCTTTTATATTCCAAGTAGTGATGGGCTGGTAGCATACCAAATATAAATATCTTTGGACGTGTTATTAATTCTGTAAAGTGGTTATGTTGGACTATTGTATCACATACTACTAATTGAAAACATGGATATATTTTCACATGAATGTAAGAGACTACAGAGATAATTGCATTCTTTTTAAAGTGATGGACTATGTGTGTGTGTGTGTGTGTGTGTGCGTACACTAACATTACTACAAAGGAGGTAAGATGACTTGAGTGAGAGTGTTCGTTCTTGAACATATTTAGTTTTAAACTTTAGCATAACATTATGACTGGAATTTTTTAAAATAGTTTTGTACATACTTTGGAATTCAGAATTGTTCAGTTGCTCGTATTGGTACAAGCTATTAAATTTTGTGTGTAAACTCTTCATGCTTTTGAGGGTTTTTTTTTTTGCAGTGTCTTAATGCGTTGATCAGTTTTTGCATATGTCAAAGTAGATACTGTTAAGCATTTGGACTAACATTTAATTAAGTCATTAACTTAATTTTGATTACAAAAACTGCTGGTATCAGCATTCAGAAGCTTCCTGTCGAGTGTGCATCAGGGTCTCAGTCCTTAGTGTAAGGTAGCTGGAGTGTTGTATTCCTTTATATCCTTTAATTAACAATCTTGTTTTATGGTGCAACTTTTCGGTCACCCTGTACCACGTTCTTAAATTACTTTGAAGCAGTAGGATTTAAGGTTTTCATGGCAGTAAGTCTGAAGATATGCTGTTTTCTGGGTTATTGCACTGTGTAGTCTGGTAGTTTACAAACGTTTCAGAGGTCCTTGCCTCCATCATCAGGGTGATGATGGAGGCAAGGAATATGGTGTTAAGAAATCAGTCTTATTGTAACTTACTTAAACATAATCTTGTTTCCCCACATGATTGCAGAAAATAATAATTGAGATAGGAATCAAAGCAGAATAGTAATACATCTTATAAGGGTCTATTAGTGGCCAGTTCCAGAGACATAGTCTCATCTGTCATAACAGTAGCATTAAGTTCTGACACGTCATTATTCTACAGTTATGTTTATGTTGCATCAGCTCATCACTAACTTCCTTGTAACCTAATTATTATGCAGGTTCATGAAAAGGCATACTGAATGAAACTCATCTTACTTTCATAGGGCAGCAACAATATTGAAACTGCTTTTTACTTCATTCAGTTTGTAGTATCATCTGTGGAAAGTTTAGTACTCCACAGTCCTGTTTATTGGGACATGTTAGGATAATAATATTAGATTTAATTTGTCTTATTTTATTTCTTGTTTCATAGTTGATTTCCAACCAGCTATCTCACACCCAGGTTCTTTCCCCTTAGCTGTTGAAGTAAAAATAATTGTGCATGTCCATGAACAGTTGCCAGGATGCTAAACAACATTTAAATTTGTATTATTTCTGCAGTATATGATTGCATATGATTTTTGCACATACTGAGATGTTTCTGAAACATTTTGCATTGTAATATATTACAAGCCTTTAACACACTATTTCTTCAAAACATGCCAGATCTGCTAGAAGAGGTTCATAATGGCTCTAAAGTACCTTATTTACTTGTGTAATTGTCCTCTCTTGGTTTTTTATATTGAAATAAGAATGGGACAGAAAAGGAAGGTGTTCATTTAAGAATCAGGATTACTTTAAAATATCTACTTTTTTAATTTTAATATTCCTTTCAGCCATTAAGAAAGGGACAGAGGTAGATAATGCATAAAGAAGGATGCAGTAATATCAGTTAATAAGAACGTGTAACAATTATGATGAGCTTTTTGGATGGTATTTGAGTAGTTTAAAAGTTATGTTTTGAAATGTAGGTGACAACCTGTTCCATCAGGGTCTGTCAGATGGTAAGGGGAAAGCAGAAGGCAGATTGCAATATAAACATAATTACATCAATGATATGGGTGACTGCAGTACCATAAATCTTTGAATGCCAAGTTGTGCAAAGACTTTCTAGCACAGTACTAGGTTCATTTATCAGTTCACAGAGAAGTTGAAGCAGAAGGAATACTGGAACATAGAGTGATAATTATCGTGTTAAAATAAAGGAGAGATGGTATTGGTAGTGAAAAAAAATAATTTTTATTTCCGCACAGATGAACTAGCAGTTACGTGATAGAAGCAATTGCACAAGTAGATATGGGAAGTTGATAAGTTTCTTTCACCATACCTGTGGTCATTTATCGCTCAAGAAACTAACATATGCATGTGTCTGTAATGTTCCTTGTCAATTTCTGTAGTAATATAAACATAAAGCAATTTTTTGCTTACCCTGTGAAATGTGCAGGTTTTGTGTTGCATATGTTAGTAAATGTCTGTTAGCACTGATTTACCCCAGCGTGAGATTAATGTTGGTTGGCATCCTTTACTATATCATCCTTGTAATTTCATTTTGTGTTTAATTTTCATATTATGAGCAAAAGATGATTTGGGTGGTCCAACTTGGTTATCATTTTCTTGGTCACTGATTGTACCATATCTGTGACTTAAAAATGGTCACTAAAATATAAATAAGCACACAAACAACTATTAACACTATAAAGAAGACACTACTGCCATACGCGTTTCAACCTTAACAGGTCATCATCAGTGGCATCACGGAAATCAATTCATTTAATTAAATGGCTCAAACTTGATTTAGAAAATAAATAATGAATAGGACATTTGATGAAAAGTATTTTAAGCGACACTGCACCAACTGTTGTTATTCATAGGAATAGACTCTGCACTTAGCTATTTATCTGGTGGTCCGGTGGCCGTAGCTGGTCTGCGGCAAGCTGTAGTTTCGTCGTCCGTACCTGTGAACTCCAGAACAGTGGGCGAGAGTTCACAGGTATGGACGATGGAACTACAGCTTGTCGCAGACCAACTACGGCCACCGGACCACCGGATAAATAGCTAAGTGCAGAGTCTATTCCTATGAATAACAACAGTTGGTGCAGTGTCGCTTAAAATACTTTTCATCAAATGTCCTATTCATTATTTATTTTCTAAATCAAGTTTGAGCCATTTAATTAAATGAATTGATTTCCCTGATGCCACCTGTTAAGATTGAAACACATATGGCAATAGTGTCTTCTTTATAGAGTTAATAGTTGTTTGTGTGCTTATTTATATGCTAATACGGTACACGGTATGCAAAGTTTTAAGATTAGTCGCTAAAAGAAAACTATATAGGGACTGGAAATTCATAATTCAGTCTAAAACTAGTTTTCCTGGGTTATATTAAAAATTCATCTTGTGGATATGTAATTCACTGTTTTTAAAGTTCAGAAGATTTCAAATCTTATTTCATTATGATGTGTTGGTTAAAATGTGGAGTGTAATGTCTTCTTTTTTGTTGGATCACTCTTTAGGGCATTAGTTGTGTGTTTCCAGTATAAATGGAACACCAGTATTGATGATTTGCTTGTTCCCTGAAGATCGGGTTCAGGAGCATGATTGCCATTGTACGCAGTTTGTGATTTTGGGGAATGAAAGAGTGAACTGCAACAGGCTCATAGTTTTCTATATGAAGTATTTATCCTATAAATTTGTAATTGTGTATTTTTTTCAAAATAACTCTTCTCTAGCAAATTTGTAAACATACCTAAAAAGAAATTGACACAAGACTCATTTTATAGTAAATACTGTTTAGTTTTATTATATTCCCAAATGAGCATTTCCATGAGATTCCCATATTTTATATTGTATGCAGGTAAGTCAGAAATTAAAGGCAATTTTATAAGTTGGAACAAAATAATCTCACACTTATTAGATTTAAAGTGCATTTGGTTAAGCAGTCCATAAAATTCCAGATTTTGTCTGAATGAAATATTTTTGCTTTTGCCTTAAGCAATTCTTACAACACTTCCCATGATTGATGCTCTTTACATATACAATTTTATCAGTGCCGATTCTTCATTTGTCGAGATAAACTGATGAATATTCTCTTTATTCTCAGCATATGTTGTAGTTGATGGCTACTCAAAACAATTATGAACAGCATTCATCTGCCCTTTTGATGTTTTGCCCAACCATAAACTCTGCTGTGTTTCACACAGCTTTTCAGAACTCTTGAACATTCTGTATAACACCTCTAACTATAAATATTGGATCAGAGAACATTATTCTATAAGTGTTCTAAAATTACAAAAGGAATGTAGGTGTGTGATGCATAAGTGATACTCATCAATCATAAGCATTAACCATCTGTTCTTTTTCTTTTTGCATAATTTTGAGTCAATGAAAATAGCAGTAACTGGGAAGTTTTGATTGGTAAGGTTGGTAGATGGTAATTTTTTTTACAATACTTTATAATGTTTTACCCATTGTCTCCATACATGTAGGTTGACAGTTTCTTTGAGCAATAGAATTACAGTGCTAGTTCTGTTAATTGTTATTGTTAATGTCTGCAGTCAGATGCACAGCACTTGATGTGCAGAAAAGAAACATGCATTTTGTATGTCAGTAGTGAAATATGTAGTATATTATAGTGGTTGGGTGAATGTAAACTGTACTTCTGTTTTAAGAGTAAACATTACAGTTTAAATGAAGAACAAAAAGTGGGTTATGTACTGTCAGTCATTATTTAAAGGAATGGTTTCAGACTGCAAAGTTTAAGAACTGTTTCAAAGTAGATGTGTGAATTAAATTTTAACAATCAATTTTAAAAATCTTATCTAAGGAGGAAACTACAGACTTTACTATGATGAAAGTGCTGTAGTACCTAGTATAAGTAAAATGATGATGTCATTTTGCAAGTTTTTTTCTTCTTCCAAATTCATTGGTGAATCTCCATTAAAAAAAATTGTTCTAGGTATCAGAAACAGAAACTATAGAAGACTGAAAAATCTTGCAGAGAAAAGTCACTGAATGCAACAGAGGAAGAGGATAATGAAAGTGAAATCAGTGAATAGGACTCTGAAATTGTAACTTCAGAGCTGCAAATGAAAGTGTATTTCTTTTCTGGGAAGACCACTAGACACCCTCTTGTTATGTCAGAATTTATGACTTGTCCATATGAAAGAAGTAATTAGAATGTGCATTCTGTGCTGATAAAAGAAGGTATGCAAACACATTTGCATTCACCAGATCCCTGAATTATATTTATTATCAATCAAAGCGGATATCCACACAGAGAATGGACGTCTTTTGACAGAAGTTAATCCAGCTTCAACAACAGAATGCATCTACGCAGTAAATAATGAGAAAATGGACAAGGCAACAGAAATTTTTATGAAGAAGATCAATTCTACATCCTTGTAAGTAAATTGGCATAAAAATTTGTTGCAAATAAGTAAGAAATGATACAGCATAATCATTTATGTAGTGTAAAGGACGTGTACATAACAACAGGGCATGGAAAATAATGACAGAGATGAATGTGACATAAAACTATGAAATCATTACTTTCAGCACAAATATAACTGAAAGCAGTACAGATACAAATATGTTTAATTTTTTTTATTATTTATATAATTGAAAGTCACATTCAAATAGTCAGGTCAGTGATCTTGAAAACCCACTATAACTTTATAAAGCATCAACACAATTCAACTAACACTAATAGGCTTTAATAGATTAATCATTAGATGAGGTGGTAAATATTTAAATTATTGTAACTCAAAACCCATGAGCTCAAAAAATATACAGATTTACTTTTCTCTTCAGAATTATGTTATACAAAGGTACCAAATTCCATTGAAGTCCATGATGTGAGACATAACCTTTCTGCTTTTATAGCCACAAATTTAGTAAAGTAAAGATGATGTCAGATGTCAGTGTTTGTATCTTGCTATGCAGTAACTTTGAAGAAGTTTAAAGTGCCCTGTTGTTTACATGATTGATAACGTAAAATATGCATGTAGATTATTAATCTAATATACAAATAATTTACAATAATTAAGAAAGGGTTTGTTAAAGATGTGTGATGTAAGAAATAAGCAATTTTATTATTTCAGTACAGTTTTCTGAAGATAACTGATATGAAGAAAGGAGACTATTATAAAAGGTCTAATCTAATCTAATTATCATTAAGGAGCCGCAACAAATAATACAACCAACTCTTGAAACATGTATATTAAAATATATCTCAGACAAGGGACATTGTCCAATCAATGTATGATGTTCGAGGTTTTCACACTTGTGAAAATGTTTCGGCAGTGGTCTTATGGGTTATTGTACCTTGTAGTTGCAGTGTCATAACCCAGAACACCATAATCTGTGAAGTGCGTCTTTTTTGTATTGTAAGGAACTGGAGAAGAATTAAAATGTTTTAGAGTTTTGGATTAACAAATGAGTTATATGACTGGGTTTTGTTTCATGACATTAAATAATCCCTTTTGTATTGACTGTATTTATGAAGTTCATAAATGGTGCACTATACATACTCTGCAGGAAAACAAAAATGTTCCAATTATTTTGATGCATGCTTATATTTTGAAAACCACCATGATGAAAGTCAACATTCATACCATGTGATCCAGCATGTTATTTCAGACTAATATGTTGTCACTTGACAAATCATCCTCTGATGGCTGGAAATCAATTTGGATTAAAATTGCAACCTGGAATGCTGCTCTTTTTACCTGTTGTGTAAAACCTTTGTTTTCCAACTTTGTCTGTCTTCTTCTCTTGTCTTGTTGCTAGGAGATCATAAGCCAGTTTTTAATGCATAATATGGTCTGCTTCCACTTCTGCTGTTTTTCACTAAGCAGCCATGTGCAGTTTAATACATAAAGCACTCACCATGTGGTGTCATGTAGGTAAATAAGAGAAGAAATATGTTGGTGTCACCTCCTTTCATCTTCATAACTTGAATTATTGATAAGCAAGAATAATTCAGTGTTTATTTTTGTTCTGTAATAACTTCCATGTGCCATTAAAGAGATTAGAAGGCCCCTTATTGTTCATACAATAAAGAGGCAATATGGGAGAATGTTATAATAATAGCCCACATTTTTGTTAATGAATATATATTAATAACAGTATTACAATAAATAAGAAATTTCATTATTTTAGTACAGTTTAAGAAAAACCTGGACAAAAAGATACATTTGCTGCTTCATCATGTTGTATTAATACTTTAAACAAGCTTGATGGAATTTGCAGCAGTAATGGCAGGACTTTTATTTCAGCTATAATCATGATAATCAACACTGGAAATACAATTCATTTAATAGGATAGTGAGGCTGTTATGTTGCTAGTTAAACTGTGAACTTTCCATGAGGTTACCTTGCGCCCTTACTCCTATCAAACTATTGTCAACTTTTATTTTTATCACCACTTTAGTGTAAAATGTGTGCTTGGTTTTAGAAAGTTTAAAATAATCATGAGTTGAGATGAATGTTGTTTGATCAAGGTTTGAACGCAGTGACAAGAAATGCTGGTGTTTATTACAGGCTGAAAACTGTTGAGATGCTTCTGTTAGAACATTTAATTTGATACAAACATAATGAGAGTCTGGCTGTGTTATGAAGGAACTATCACTTCAGCATAATTAACACACAAAATTTACATTTTATAAGTATGTATCAAGTGTGTAAATTACAAAAATTAATGTAAAATTTTAGGCAGACTGTGTACAAATATTTTAATTTTTATGGCATATTCTTCATAAAATTAGAAGAACTGAAAAATATTTGGACTGTATTAGCCCATTAAGATGTTCTGTATTTGAAGATCGAAGAGACTTGACATTTTTCATGAGATATTCACTGGATTGAAAATACCTTATATAAAAATCACAGAAACTGATAGTGTAAATATTTGATTGAGTACAAGTCTGCATTGCATTGAGGTTTGATACCTAAAATGAACTTTGGATTTTCCTAACAATTTCTCAAACTTACTGAAGAAGTGGCAGGCATAATAAATGGAAAATCTTGGTTTTTGCAATTGTAATTAATTTTGTCTCAGTATGGGAAACTCTGGTGGAGAATTTTGCACATTCTGGTTTTTGGGTTATGAATATACATGTATGTATGGATGGCTGTAGATTTATGGGTTATTTACAAAACTAGCTATTATAAAGTTGAAAATATACAGTATTTAGATGCCCTATAGTAAAACAAACTGAATAACTGGTCCAGTAAAATGGCATTGAAAACTGATAATTTTTTACTTGAAAGTACCTGATTCAACACCAACTGAAACACGTTGTTCATTGTTACAGTTTTCTCTAATTTCACATGTAGAATTTTTAATGACATTTCAGTAGTGGTCACTTTGTCTGTCTCTGTCTGAGTATTTTCCCGAATATTTGCTCACAGAATAACGATCACTGTAACGATCATCTGGATACTTATCTTCAGCCTTGTAGTGGATCTCTGGTGATCCAATGTGCTTTTGCCAGTGATGTGTCCAGTAGAGATCTTCAGGTGACACATCTTTAGGTGACTTGACATCTTTACAGACGATAACACAATATATAAGACTTCCTATTAATGTCAAGAAGCCGAAGATGACAAACACAATACCCAGGATCCTGAAATCATATATTAGCAACATGTATTATAAGCATAGCATATCCTATGTAGTCAGTATTTTAATTTAGTAATTTTATAATCCTCAAACTATTGGTATCCAGTTAGCAAAATAGGGCAGTTTAATCCCATGCAAGGGCAGGGAATTTTCTCATGACCACCCCATCAAGACCAACTCTAGGGCTCACACAGACTCTTGTCCAATGGATATTATACTCTATGTAGTTTCCTCATGGGTAAAGTTGTTACACCATGAAGACCACTCACCTCCATTTAATTTTGAGGTTAAGAGTGCATGGCATTCCCCACTGTATCAGGTCATAGTATTTTAGCACAAGGGCAACTTTATTTCCATTCCCTCTCTTAAATTAACACATCCATACAAAATTGTGTACTGTTAAAAACATTTTATTTTTTATATATGATTTGAAATTGATGTAAAGTAGGACATGTATAATAGTTACTTCATAACACTGAGCTGTATCTGGAACTGATGTAAATATTATGTCATATGAATGGTAACAAGATGTGGCAACCAAAGGAAAATAAAGAAGGTTGCTGAAGTAAAGGAATTCAAGATGTTTAAAACATATATCAACACAAGATTTGAATCTGTGAGATTACACATTTAGTAATATGAAGAAATAAATTTGGTTGTTTCACTACAAGATTGTATCAGCAAGAAATGAATATCAAGATCAATGAGTTCCAAAATCACAAAGAAAAATATATGCTCTCTGAGTTGTAGGACACTTTACCACTCTTGTTTTTATGGAAATAGTTTTATAGTATTATAAAAGCGAAATAACATACCAGACAAACAGAGGCTGAAATAACTGGATAACTATAACAAGACCGAGGGTAACGAGAATCAGGCCTAAGTTGATAAGCAGCATGAGACAACAAATTCCCTTGGTGTTAGGGCAAAATGGGTTTGGTGCTGCCATGGTCTCGACTACAAGACCACCTTTGCGTGAAGTCTTTGTCTTCACTGTTGAAACTTCAGATGGAGCTCGGCCACTGCGATAAGAGTAGTGACTTGGCGTTCGACTGTGATGACTGTATCGAGATCCTCGACTGTAACATAAAAAGCACATTGTTAAGTTGGCCTGCTACTGCCAACATCATCATGAAGATTACTGTCTTATAGGATTTTGTGCCATGCATACTGAATAGTTACATTTTTAATTTAGATATAGTACACTCTTTTGATGATAAAAGAATCGTCCTTCTTGAAGGTGTCTACTGTGAGTGTATGTGAAATTTAATACATTTATAACTTCTATTTTATGAATGGAAGTAAGTGGTCACCCTACAGGAAATCATCCCACCTGTACTCATTGATAGGCTTGGCGCTTCTGAACATCATGTAAGGTACCTCACCTGAGCTCTGATGGAGCTTTATAAGCAGCACTTGTTACATAGATCTCAGACCCTTCATTGTCATAGTGACTGCTCTTCATCTTGCTGGCTCCATTCCTCTGTTGGTCTCTGCGATGGCTCCTGCTGTTGCCAGGCTCCACCACGGTGGCTGCAGCACGTTCATTGGCTATCATGTACTCGGACATGGTTCTGTCTGATGGTGCACGCTGGCTTTCCTCACCATCTGTTGAGTATGCCCTGTTAAACAAAGGGACTTTCATTCGATCCACATATTAGCGTGCAATGTTAGAACTGCTTAAAATTGTCCCCATCTTCTTTAGTGTTTCTTAAATGATTTCTCAACTTCATACATTGTATAGCAGGTAATATTTTTTATTTGGGGGTGTGGTTAGTTGTATCTATTGCAGACTGGAGAGTTTTGTGAAAAAAATTGTACATGGCATGGAAATGTATTATGATAGAGGTATGTTTACCTGTTAGTGCTTGCCATGCCTCTGTGTACATGCACAGGAGACATGGACTCTGTCGGTGAGTTGGCCACATAATGGTTTTTGTTAACCTTTTTTGCCATTTTATTTTCATCAAACTTTTACTTATTTCTGGATGTTTGACACTGCATTGATGTTATGTGAAGGTCATTACTGGAGGAACAAGAAGTTCGATTGGTGCTGCAAGCAAAGAAACACATGGTTTAACGAAAGATAATTTATTAATTTGACTATGTTATGGTTCAAGCATCTAGATGAGTGGGAAGGTGTGAGTAATTTGTTCAGGAAAACAACTTTTCACTGATTAACAAAATATTTTATTTTATCAAATACTGGAATTGCACATTGTTTAATACTTTCCTAAGATGATATTATGAAAGTATGAATAACTGTTATAATAACTGTATTTAATGATGATGAATAAATGTTGGTGGGGTGTAACAAGTATAATGGTCACTACAAAGCCTCCTGTATTTAATGTGAAACTCACATTTATGTGGTATGTGCCCTATTTCAATCAAGACTGTGTAGGAAGTGCTGCTATTTAATTAAGAAATTGTCGTGTGGCATAACTATTTACATCTGGTGTGAAGAAAATTACGTTTGAAGATTTCCGTCTTCAGGGTTGTTGCGCCATGTAGTATGGTAGATGTTTACCAACGTTTCGGAGGCGCAACAACCCAGAAGACAGAAATCTGCATACTCACTGCTGTGAAAACCTCAAATCTTACAAAATTACGTTTCCTAATTCATTATCACAGTCATGGTGGTATAATTGTCAGGTTTGTTATGGTTCAAACACCACTACATAATTGAAGACAATAACTGAATGGTTTATTACAGTGTTCAGGAGATACTCATTTTGAACCTGAGCTAGTTTACTGTCATCCTAACAGACAAGTTTTGTTTTTTTCCTGGGCTGTAGAAGGAAAGAGGCCATTACTGTGTTCTTGCAAATGTTGCTTAGGCCTAATTAACATTCAGGACTATCTTCTCATCCAGAATGTACCTATGAAATTTCTGTACTTCAAAATGAGTCAATAAATAATTAACAACGAATGAATCAACATATTTGTCAATTCTGCTAAGTCTCACTTCCTGCACTAAAACTTTTATCAGCATCTCTTGTTTGTGTTCTCAGTGTTTCCTGTCTTTCACGAAATATGTGTTATGCCAGTGACTGATAAAGGGAATACTTTACTTTAAAAGAATGATAAAGACTGGAGTGAAACTGAAGAAGGCTTAAAATAATATTAAATAAGGAATTAGTAGATTGTTGAATTGTAGTTGATTATCAACAAATGTGGGTGTGTCGTATTCAGGTGTGCCCATCACACATGAAGGCCAAATCATTATGAATTGTAGTAGACAATGAAAGGCCACAAACAGGCCGCATAATACGTGACTTCCACTTGTTGTTGGTGCACAAAACTGAATTTTCAAAAGCACAGGTTTTGCTGAGAAAGTTCATAAGTTTCCTTGAATATCGTTAGATTTGAGGTGCTCACGGCATTGAATATGACGATGTTCTTTTGTGTTGTGACGCCGTGTGGACTCACAGATAGATACCAACGTTTCGGAGAAATACCTTCTCCATCTTCAGGGCTAAGATGGAGACGTCGGTATCTACTTACGAGTCCTATGGTGTCGTCAACCAATGTTTTCCTTGCCAGGATATTTATTCAAATAAACAGCAAGGCAATAATGAAATTTCGTATATCACACATCTTTAACAAGCTTATACTTAGTATTTGTTGCTATGTGTATTATAATTAAGATGCAGCCAATTTTAGGTATGTTAAGATGTACTGATCTACTCCGGTTATATAATTTTGTCTGTCAAAACTTGTTCTTGTCGCTCTGGGTTTGTTAGAATGTCATGTTATTTTAATTAACGTCTATGGTAATTAACACCACTACATTAGAATACATTTTAAAACAGTAATTATTTTGTTACGTTGTAGAAACTCGCAGGACTTAGAAGCCGACATGTTTTGAAAATAAAAAGTGACATTCGATATTTCTGTACACTGGCCGCGTCGACCCGCGTATCTGGGTCAATACTTTCACAAGAATTTTCAGTCGATTGCCTTTATTCTCGGCAGGAGACGGTGTGGAAATTGACGAAGAGCATCAGAGTGTTGTGAAACAAATCTAAATTATTGTAGTGTCCGTTCTTGCCACGCGACGGGGGCGGGGGGGGGGGGGGGGGGCATTTGCAAGAATCATGGTATGCAGAGAAAAGAAAGCTAATTCGGGTTACTACTTTCTTCTCTCTTTTATGCCTTCGTTTGTTTCGAAGCTCGAAAAGGCAGTTGGGGTCACACTGTTTCGTTTTCATGATCCTATAAGCCTCTTCACTCATTTTCATCACAGTACACTGAAGATTATTGGCCACGGTGGCGGTTAGAACGCTGGCCTTGTAATCCTGGGGTCTCGGGTTCGATTCCCGGCGGTGTCCGAATTTATAACTTGTGTTGGGCAAGGCCGTGGTCTAGGCAACACGGAGTTTTCCTCCGTGGCATCCCAACAATTACTCCATTCACACACACAAGAAGGCAATGGCAAGCCACTTCTGGATCATCTGCCAAGAACGTATATGAACAGGTCCCAGTCCGAGAAAAGGATGGAAGGATCCTGTTCATATGGACCTGTCGTCAGACAGAACACTAAATAAAATACACTGAAGATTACGACTGTAGCCTGGCGTTTTCATTCCCCTCATAATGTTCCGGCACGAGGAATGTTAGACTTACAGTAACATGTTCGCCTATTCGTGACCAGCTGATAGATTTTCATTAAACTGAGTACGAATGTATCACTAGAAGCTCTCGCCACGTTAAGAGCTTTAAATTGAGCACCGTTAGTAATACAAATATAGTGACTGTGCGAAATTATGAGGTGAAAGCTAAACTACATCATGCTCTCGAGTGAGATCGACTCTTAACTTTAGGCCTACATTTGATAGCCAGAACTATTGAATTATTGTAGCTAATAATGTGAAGTTTTATATGGGGATGGAATATAAACTTATCAACGAATTTAATTCAAATCCGTCTGTGATAACATGAAAATAAAAGGAATCTATGCTCGTGGAAATTGTGGACTTACATTTATGAATGAGTTGCATAATTACTGACTGTACATTGAAACATTTAACGCAGAGCGAGTTTTAGAAGTTCTTTACGGAACTTCGCGTTAGGTTAGGTTGCAGCTCACATTTCCGTTTGAGTCTCAACTCCTTGTAAATTTCCTTTGTTTCGGAACGAGGCCGATAAATATAAACAAATATAAAATAAAAGGACAACATTTATTCAAATAATGTCAAATCTCATGAAAATATAAATATGTATACCTAAAACTTAGCTCACTGTATCGCCACTAATGCTCTTTGAAATTTTAAGATATTTGAGATCTGTTTTAAAGTTTACGATATTGTGTTACAGCTGCAGGAGAAGAAATTCTCACTACCTGGGTTAAAGAGAGAATTTTTAAATGTTAGTGCTCATGTGTATATAGATTTTAAATTCTCTTTGAAGGTGTTGATATAATATACTTAATTATTAAAATGTGCATGTATAAAATACTAAAGTTGTTTAACGCTGGAAAAATTCTGAGCTCAAATCCAGGCACCTGTAGGGTCGGAAAGGCAACGTAGATGTTAGGCTACCTGAAAGACACTGATGTCATTGCTACACTCGTAGAATTTCACCAACGTTATAAAGAAGATGCGTACAATTTCATCTAATCTCTCTTACCCACAGAAGCAGAGCTGCTTTCAAAAATTTAAAAATTTATTTTGTGTGTTTATATAATTTGTAACAATTTATTTCCTCTATATCATTTTAATAGGATTATGTTGCATTTTGGGTTCGGTTGGGTTAGGTTTGGTTTAGTTAAGTCAGGTAAGTTAAGTGTAGGTTATATAATGTTGTTTTACAATAGGTTTTTTTGCCCTGGAGAATTGCTATCGTTTTCATCGGGAGGTCGTGGGGATGTCCTGGAGAAGTGCTTGAGAATCTTTGAGAACTCCTGGAAAAGTCCTAGAGTAGTATCGAAGTCCTGGAGACGTTATGCGAAAAAAGAATTTGTCCTGGAGAATTGCTATCGTTTTCATCGGGTGGTCGTGGGGATGTACTGGAGAATTCCAGGATAATTCCTGTAGAAATCCTGGAAAAGTCCTAGAGTAGTGTCGGAGAAGTCTTGGAGACGTTATGCGAAAAAAGAATTTGTCATGGAGAATTGCTGGAGAAGTAATGGAAGGGATGTGTTTGTGGGAATCACATATTCCACTTCAAAATTACACTGATATCTGCATTTGGTAGGACTGTTTGGAACGGGGATTCGGTTCTTCGCGAGGCTTTTAGTTCCACAGGGTAACACTACACAAAAAAGAGACATGTTCGTTCCTAAAACAGGAGAACTATCAACCTATTTTATTTTTATATTTCTGTACTCAATTAATTTATTTCTCCAGCCTCTTATCTGGACAAGTTTGAGACCTTTTATCATTCCCTTGGTGATCTGAGTCAAAAATTCTTGCCGACAAGATACGTAGTCATAAAAACAAGAGGTTATCACGAATAAAAATAGATGGCCAATGGCCCAACGACTTTTAAACTGAATAGAATATTTATAGAAGACTGAGCGAAATATTTATGTCTACTCGTATCGTGGAAGATAAAAACGTGCTTTTCTAAACTTGCGGTCATCTAGTATTTAATCTGAGGGTTGGGTTTGTCACTGAATTCTGTACAGCGCTAATTAGGTTATAAAACACAATAACAACAGTTGTATTCACAATACCTGACACTGGAATATTTACTTAGGCAGTTTAATGTAGCCGACATCCTAACAGACAATTTTTAAAATCTATTTTAATATTATTCTCTCTTATACAAGAAGGTTTTACCTCCCAATGTAAGCAATTTATGTCATTCATCTCATTCTACTTGATTTGAATTTGCAGTGAACAGAACAAATTATGAAGCCCCTCATGTAATTTCCTCCATTCTTGATAATATTAAAAAGAAGTATCTTGTTCATCTTGGGCCAATAAACGGCCTCTTAGACCACAAGAATGTTTCTTTAATGATAGTCAAAATCTTCGTTTTGGAATGGGTCGACAGTCAAGGGGTTGTTTGAGTGCATAAATGTTTGTCATTCTTCCATCATGATCTAACCAGCACCGTTTTACTGCTAGTCTAATTCGATTGGGCCCATGTTGAGTTCTTCTAAAATATATTAACGCAATCTGAGTTCAAATAAACTGTGTCCTGCTGCTCGTCTCATAAATTTCATCTCTGCTGTCTTTAGTGGTCTTCTTTGAATGTCAGATTTCACAATCACATACAAGTTATGTGATGACAGAAACAGTAATACGGACACGTAACTGGAATGAAACATTACGACTCCATAAAAGGAATATTGATGCATGAAACTCAGTACTCGAGTCTTATAATAATAATTGCTTGTTCCAGGTGAAAGCTGACGATCCTTACATTTCATGCTAGGTAGAGTCGCTGTGTCGTTGTACTCTATTGCAATCATCAATATGTCTCCTCAAAGATATCAACTACCTGGTGATCAAATTCACAGGCCAATGCCAGTTTCTCGGACGGTAGAAAGAAAGATTATCCCATCGTTTTCGTTAAGGATGGTAATAGGCGCCACGATAGGCCAATATTTTTAAACGAGAAATGAACATCTGTTTGTATTTATCCATAAATAATACAAACGATTTATGTAACGTTGGTTAACGACACGCGTAGTTTAACATCTAAGAAAACTGCCAGGAGTGGCCACGTTTGTTCCTCGGCGTCTATTTGGGAGTGGCAGTTATTTCAAGGCCTTTTCAACATAACCACAAAATGCTATAAACAGATTCGACCAATAAGGAATTATATTACGGCATATTATGTTTTACTAGAACGTTCTGTTTTAACTTTGCGGTGTCGAATGTTATTTATTTGTCCGAATTAACCTTTGTTTATAAATATTTTCGGCTCTGGTAGGAAGACGGAGGCAATAGCTTAATGAAGACTTCACATTTTGCATCCTCCACAAGTATTATTAGAAACAAAGATAACATCAAGAGGAATGGGATGAGCTGGGCATGTAGCATATATGGAACAAATGAAACCTGCATGCAAAATCTTAGTCTGAAATCCTGAATTTAACTTGGGAGAACAAGACGTAAGAGGAAGGATACTATTGAACGTTGTCTGTTTCAAAGGATCTTGTCTCTCTACTCTGCATTGAAATCTCCTAGTGTACTTTCCATACAGCACATAGTAATATACGCAGTAGTTCCTCATCAAAACTTTCCTAACATTTGGGGTACAACAAATTGTCGGTTGGGAGGAAAAATTATGATGATAATTTAATATAACTGAAATGTTTCCTGGATGTAGTAGCCTGTGGCATGGTGCTGATGGATTATTTAATTAATTAAACATATATTTATTCACACGCCCCATGAAAACGCCACTGTTTCGTCATATGAAGAAGTTCTATGCCTGACATCAGCATTCTGTGTTCACCCATCTTCAATATTTGCAGGACTTACCATGTAAATGCTGTTTGTACTCTGCTTTCATATCCCTTCTCAAAATTCCACAGGTGTTAAATGTTGATTATCTCGAGCGAAGAACATAAATCAGTCTCTCATTTAAGTATTTGTGAGATTATCATGATGGGTCCTAACGAAATCTTCACTCACGAGATATTTAGCACTTTATTGGTGGAGATTCAGTGTTAACCGTAGCTGAAGTGAAATCACTCTACCATCCCGCACCTTGTCCTGAGTTAGACTCTACTGTCGGCAAAGAGAGAGAAAAAGTGACGTCATGACACGACCAGCCGAAGGCTGCAAACGGCGTACACGATTGAGACTGGAACAGTGAAATACGACGTAGGCGAACAAGAAGTTACCTTGCCACTTCGCGCAGAGACCAAGAATGGTATGTCCAAGGTGACGGTACACATACATTGTTACTTTTACCTTCGGTGCGTGGGTGTTTGATGAAATGAAATGCCTCCGTTGGAAGTGCGAGTGAAATTAAAACAAATTCAGATGCTGAACTCTACTGTTCTGCTCTGCAGACTGCATTTGGGCTAAGACAAGTGTAGACAGTGGGCGAGACTTCGAATCGTCTCAACCGGTTTGAGATTTTTTTCCATCTTGGTAAACTTCGAATGTGATAGAATATGCCCCCCCCCCCCCCCCCCCCCCAGGCAAATTCCCTTGTAGTTCACTTCATACGTATTTTACTTGATCAGATTTGGTTAGGAATTGTAATAAGAATTCTTATTAAATACGGAAGTCTAAATAACACTTGTAAGCTGTTCGGACACAACGTTATTTACTGCGTTGGAGTTCCTAATATTATTTGCTATTCCGTCAGTCAGTTCGTTTTCTTACACGACTTTGAACGAATACAAATAAAATAATTAAGTGAAAACTAAACTTACAGACCGAAACTAAAGTGGAAACAAAATTATAATAAACTAAACCAAATCATGTAAGATTTGAGGTTTTCGCAGCGGTGAGTATGAAGATTTCTGTCTTCTGGGTTGTTGCGCTGTGTAGTCTGGTCGATGTTTACCAACGTTTCAGAGGTCATACTGCCTCCATCATCAGGGCGATGAGTATGAAGATTTCTGTCTTCTGGGTTGTTGCGCTGTGTAGTCTGGTCGATGTTTACCAACGTTTCAGAGGTCATACTGCCTCCATCATCAGGGCGATGAGTATGAAGATTTCTGTCTTCTGGGTTGTTGCGCTGTGTAGTCTGGTCGATGTTTACCAACGTTTCAGAGGTCATACTGCCTCCATCATCAGGGCGATGAGTATGAAGATTTCTGTCTTCGGGGTTGTTGCCCTGTGTAGTCTGGTCGATGTTTACCAACGTTTCAGAGGTCATACTGCCTCCATCATCAGGGCGATGAGTATGAAGATTTCTGTCTTCTGGGTTGTTGCGCTGTAGTATGGTCGATGTTTACCAACGTTTCAGAGGTCATACTGCCTCCATCATCAGGGCGATGAGTATGAAGATTTCTGTCTTCTGGGTTGTTGCCCTGTGTAGTCTGGTCGATGTTTACCAACGTTTCAGAGGTCATACTGCCTCCATCATCAGGGCGATGAGTATGAAGATTTCTGTCTTCGGGGTTGTTGCCCTGTGTAGTCTGGTCGATGTTTACCAACGTTTCAGAGGTCATACTGCCTCCATCATCAGGGCGATGAGTATGAAGATTTCTGTCTTCTGGGTTGTTGCCCTGTGTAGTCTGGTCGATGTTTACCAACGTTTCAGAGGTCATACTGCCTCCATCATCAGGGCGATGAGTATGAAGATTTCTGTCTTCTGGGTTGTTGCGCTGTGTAGTCTGGTCGATGTTTACCAACGTTTCAGAGGTCATACTGCCTCCATCATCAGGGCGATGAGTATGAAGATTTCTGTCTTCTGGGTTGTTGCGCTGTGTAGTCTGGTCGATGTTTACCAACGTTTCAGAGGTCATACTGCCTCCGTCATCAGGGCGATGAGTATGAAGATTTCTGTCTTCTGGGTTGTTGCGCCGTGTAGTATCTACCATACTACACGGCGCAACAACCCAGAAAAAGAAATCTTAAACCAAACCACATTGCTGTGACATTTACTTTGAAGAAATTGTAAAGATTTTATCGTAATGAGTCTGATGAGTGAGTGTCCTGATCTTTGTATGTTGCAAGGCGAGCCACCAGAAATTAAGGTAGGATGACGGACAATTAGATCACAAATATTTGTTTAATTGATCAGGGTGTTCGAGGTGAATGTTTGGGCCTAGGAGGCAGGAATTGAAAGGGCAGTCGAAATTAAGGAGGGTGAGTTGGGCGAGGCATTTAGCAAGCACGGGGGAGGTAAGCTATGCTTATCAATTTTTTTTGAAAACCTAAATAGAAGGAATGAATTGTAAATTTGGTTTATATGCGAGGATAATATTAAAAGAAATCAAGAGTGAAGGTGTGGAAAGAATTAAACTGGTTCCAAAACTGCAAAACTTTATTTCAGTTATCCTTGGATTGATATAGTTTATGTATAGTTTATATGTAGGAGGATAGTGCCTCGAGAAGACTGCGTGCAGCATTACCACTAAGCTAACCCGCTCCATCACCAGTGTTTGTCCGATGAACTAGAGTAAAGGACCACGCCAGTCTATATTTAGATGTGACCGACGTCAATTGGAATCATTAGGAACTGATGGAGTGCGCGGGTTAGCGAAGAGAAATCTGTGAACGAGTCAGTTTCTAAGTTGTGGTGCGTGGGTCTTCTGTCTGTAAGTACTTGTCAAGATTGTGGCATGTTAGAGCGAGAAACCGCGCCTTAAGTTAAAGTGGTTCTTCTGGTTCAATATTCAACATAAAATCGTGGAAGCTGAGGGATAACTGTATTTTTACTTAACGGGATTTTCGTGTCTTGACGTATTGAAATGCTCTCGGTGTGTGCTCAGCTGTTTCGGAAATCGCGTCTGTCCCCGTGTTCTAGGCCGTCGCGCTGTATTCTTCACCTGATGGTTGAAAGCGCGATTGTTTCTCTCCTCACCCATGACTGCCAAATCTTCTTCAAGGATTTTCACTTCAAATTTGCGAGATTTCTGTAAATATTTACTGAGGAAGACATTTTTTAGTTCAGAACTTTCTTGTTTGCGTCTCTCGGTTTCCACAAAAGTAGGAGAACCTTATCTCTCTCTCTCTCTCTCTCCCTCCCTGCCCCCCTCTCTATGTGGACTCACGCTGAAATTGAGTTTCGATTAATTTCTTAAACTGCACTGTGTAAAATAAATTAAAATTATATTAAATTCGGGAAATTCTTGCTAATCTTTATATCGTCCCCTCTCCTATCTAAAAAAAGCCTAATTATTAAAGTAACAAAACTGTAAATTTTGCCATTTGTTTAACACGGACGTCCTTCAGGCATGAGGCGGAGACATTGTGTTCTTCCGAAAGGTTCGCACCCACCCAGATCTGCAGCCAAGACACGTGCATGCCTACATGGCGTCATAACTCAGAAGACCACCAAGGACATCGTTCCATTGTTTGTCCATCCCTCTTTCTCCTTCTTCTCTTTCCATCGCTGAGAGCGAATTGAACAAAGAAATGCGAAAAGTAAAGTTCGAATTGTGACCAGAATCATTTGTGTGATCCTTTTTCTTCTCAAGTCCAGCTCTGGGTGTCGTCCGACACTGAGGGTTGTCGGATAAACGGTTTGAATATTCTCAAATGACTCGTGTTTCTTGTGACACTCTACAGCTGACTGATTTCTTTTACATTCAAATTAATGTATTTAATGATGAACCATCTTTTGTGTATAAAGTAACGTTGAGAGTGGTCGAAACGTTCGTTGCTGCTGGCATTACCAGGCGCTGGATACAACCCACACAATTGGTTCAACAGCTCCTGATCATTGCGAGAGAGAGAGTTAACTTTCCCTGCGTTCCTGAAGAAAACTGCACAATGAGTAGTTTCATAATTTTTATTCTTCATCAGATATTTTTAGGATGATCAAATCAAGGACGATATTCAGCCTTCAGGATAATTAGTACCTTATCAGCAGTCGCCATGACATCTTTCAGTAGACGTGTATGAGCGCTGTGTGTATTAATATTACGTGCCTTCGTTTTTTACGTACGTGTTGACATTTGCATGTGTTAACTCTTGTTTGTTTATGTACGTTGTTAGTTGTTCTCGTAACATTGCTTACGTCAGAGTTTATGTTGCTAAACACTGCAATAGAAATAAAATAATTCTTGGCACTGTTATGCCCACAAATAGCGGAACGCATTAGACTTCATCTCAAGACACATTTTTAATGCGAGGCAGTATGACCTCTGAAACGTTGGTTAACATCGACCAGACTACACAGCGCAACAACCCAGAAGACAGAAATCTTCAGACTCACCGCCCTGATGACGGAGGCAGTATGACCTCTAAAACGTTGGTTAACATCGACCAGACTACACAGCACAACAACCCAGAAGACAGAAATCTTCATACTCATCGCCCTGATGATGGAGGCAGTATGACCTCTGAAACGTTGGTTAACATCGACCAGACTACACAGCGCAACAACCCAGAAGACAGAAATCTTCATACTCATCGCCCTGATGACGGAGGCAGTATGACCCCTGAAACGTTGGTAAACATCGACCAGACTACACAGCGCAACAACCCAGAAGACAGAAATCTTCATACTCATCGCCCTGGTGATGGAGGCAGTATGACCTCCGAAACATTTATTAACATCGACCAGACTACACAGGGCAACAACCCAGAAGACAGAAATCTTCATACTCATCGCCCTGATGATGGAGGCAGTATGACCTCTGAAACGTTGGTTAACATCGACCAGACTACACAGCGCAACAACCCAGAAGACAGAAATCTTCATACTCATCGCCTTGATGATGGAGGCAGTATGACCTCTGAAACGTTGGTAAACATCTACCAGACTACACAGCGCAACAACCCAGAAGACAGAAATCTTCAGACTCACCGCCCTGATGACGGAGGCAGTATGACCTCTGAAACGTTGGTTAACATCGACCAGACTATACAGCGCAACAACCCAGAAGACAGAAATCTTCAAGACCAAGATCAACAGGCCATAACAATCAAAATCTGTAGAGTTCACGTTTATGGTGATGATTATGATGGTATACATGTAGTCTACTTAAAATCTCCTAATTATTTCAATTCGTGAGTTCTAAGTAGTAATGACGTCAGAGTTGTTATACACCCCATGTCTCAACCAATCCTCCTTGATTTAATCATCATAATAAGTGTAAAAAATAACATCACTGAGGGTGAAAACTCAAATCAGCTGTTTCTTCGATAAATTGGTTTGCATAAGCACGTGCGGTTTGTCGTTGCAAGTTATTCAATATTATAAACCCAATGATAAAATGACCATGAACTTTGAATTCTGGTAATTATATTTCTGTGATAACTTATTTGTGGTCTGTAGATCGCTGGAAGACGACACCAGCAGAGGTCATTAGAGACCTATATTAGAACCGATTACAAACGTCAAGAGACTTTTTCTAGTGTTGATAATTGCTTCACTCGAAGACTCTGTGACTACGCTGCAAACTGGCTTTAGATCAGTTACATATAAAATGTAAGCAATATTAGGGAACTTGGAAGAAAGTTAATGCAATTCAAAAACAAACGCTAAGTTATTATTACTTATTAAATTTAGGTTTTAACAAATTAGTAAATTACGCCTGACGTAATAATTTCGGCACGTTCGACTTCTTAATGCCTCTAGATTTTCAGTTTGTGAAGACTAACTTTTTATGCTGACTTATACACAGCATAAAACAGGCTGAAAAGTATGTTTTCACACACATTGGATGCATCAAACTCTCTGCAGAATTTTCGTCCTGTGCAATTTCATCGATGCTGACTCTACAGTTGTCTCGATTTCTCTTTTAGAGCTACATGTTAGGTCGAAAGTAACGAATAGTATTTTTGTAAAATGCGGTTTAATATTCTTCTCCCATCTGCGATTAGATCTCCCAAATTCTCTCTTCCTTTCAGGTTTCCGACTAAAACTTTATAAGCATTTATTGCATCCTCCATGTTTGTTGTGTTCCAACAATCTCATTCTAATTGATCTTATCACCATATTAATGCTGGATGAGAATTAAAAACAACAAAGATCCTCATTATGTTATTTTCTCCACACTTCCTAGTTCCTTGTAGGTCTAAATATGTACTCTCCTCTCCTCAAATGCTCTTAATCTGCCTCCACTTAGGTTTATGTAACAGATTTCAGTCACGCACAGTTCAGATTAATTAATTCCATTTTCAAATCACGCCCCCTCCTGCATGCACGTTGTGTCACAATTTCTTGTTAGCGTGGTACTGAACACTGCAAAATAAAATCAATGAACAGCCTATCTGTCTATTTCAGAAAATATCGCCCTTGCTACATAATGTTGATGTTGACACTAAGAAGGCCACGTTTGCCCTGGCTTGCTTTTGGGAAAAATAAATATGTTAAATTTTGCATTGCATTAACATAGTGCATTTTTTTTAAAACCATTATACTGTGCTGTTTCAGTTTAAAAGGAAATAATTGATTCATGAGAAATATAATGAATTCTTCTTGGACTACCGGTCGTGTAAGGTCGTTTATTGGAGAAAACACGAAAATTTCGAGAATCATCTGTTTCCTTAACCTCAGGGTACAGTATCCTGAGGATGTGGACCATGGCTAGTCGCCATGAAAGCTTCAGGTCATACATCATGAGAAATAATTTGTTACATAAATAACTTTCCTATTTAAACTATGACCATACTTTTTCTTTAAGAAAGAAAGAGATGCCTATGATACTATCACTTACATGTGTGTATGTATCCACAGACTAATAACTTTCGAAAGAACTCATTGGTTTTCATAAATGATATATGAATATCATTTCATTTTAAATTTCTGATTATCTAAATTAGATCTAAGTGTTTATGACAATGGTGTATTATTGAAATAACAAATGTTATGGGCATTATGCATTGTTCTAATTTAATTAAAATTTATGTTTTGGAAACTGGAATTTGTTTCCATCAAGTATAACTTACTGTAGTGCCCAATTGATAGAGGAAGCTCCTAAGGATGGATGTGGATAGACTGCAGTCTGGCATATACATACTTCCTAATGTTTTTTTGTTGTTGTTTTTTTGATTTTGTATATCTCATCAGCCTTTAAGTTCATTTATTACAGGTACAAGTCTGTTACTATGAAACTAATCATGCTACTGCAAAGAGTTGTGAATTATTTTCCCTGCTGTTTTGTTGATTGTACACCATGTAAAAAATTTCAGTATAAAATTAGTGCAGTAGTTTCGAAAATTAAATGTGTGGATGAACAGAGATGCGGACGTGGTTCTGTAATAAAGGGATAAGAATGATGCATAAAAACTGCAATCTGCCCCACATTTCCGAGGTGCTTGCTGCCTCCACCACCATCGCCCTGATGATGGAAGCAACAATCACACCTGGAATATCGGAAATATTCTACCAGACTACACGCGCAGCAACTCAGAAGACAATTATCGTCGTTTTCGAACATGTTTGTGTATTGAGTAAATATTGCCACGTGTTCGTCCCCATCCGGTACTGGAAACCTCGGATTAAAGCTAGGTTAGGTATGTTAAAAGGGTTATCTTAGACATAATTCTTCCATCCATGAGAAAATCTTGATTTTTCATGTATCTTACACGGTACGGGGGTCGGAAAGAGCTTGTTCGTGCCTTGTTACATAGGATTTGAGAGAACCTAGAAGGCTGAGACAATAGAGAAAGTCAAAACGTCTGGTGCAAACATGTCTTGCCATACCATTAACACGATTTAATCAAGTGTACTGAAGGTCTTGCAGTGGTTACCGCAGCAGTTGAAGACAACAGTCCGAGTGGATAATAACTGGTTTTTTCTTACACTTTTAGGCGTATTTTATTGTTCCCTTTGAAATTATAGATATATAACTATTTGTGTAAGAAATATTGCATATTTGCGTGATTTCGTCGGGAGTTGATTTATTAGAGTAAATGTGGGAAGCGTTTGTAAGGCAGGTACAATATCATGATATGTTCCATGATTCACTGCAGTGCCTTTGTATTTATTGTGAAATCTCATAACTGTTGCATTACAGCGCAAGCCACTTCCTTATAGGTTATGATAAGGAATTTAGTTACGTTTGGGATTACTCGACTGTCATTGAACATAATGGGTCAAGGAGGATCAACAGCAACTATCAGTGTAAGAGCGACAATCATATACTAATTTTAATGATAGATCTTTTTTTGCACTAATGTGTTACAATAATTTTTTATGAATTACAGAATATGCCATCATTATTGCATGACATTGATGTGCCAACTAAGAAAGCAACATTTGCCATGTCATGTTTTTGGGCACCAGATTCATTATTTGGCATCCAGAAAGGTGTTATTCGTACTCGTGTTGGATTTGCAGGGGGTACAACAGAACATCCTACATACCACAAAATGTAAGTGGAATAAATTTGTTAGAGAAGGAAGTCATGCATGTTGATGTTAAGTTTGATAATATTCTAATAAATGTAGAAGTAGAATCTCTTATTTCACATGAAAATTCATTAATTTGTCTAAATCTATGAATAAGATTGACACCACCAATAAATTTGACACATTTTTAACAGTATAATTGTAAACATAAGGTTAGTTTCGAAGTTGAGTAAAACATTGTGTTATGAAACTTTCTGTAGCAGAAAGTTGTGGTTTATTTAACAATGCTGATAGTAGTTAAAATAATATGGCATCAAATTGTGGACTCTGGTGAGATACAAAATCTTTTGGAGGCTCTAACTGTGTATGAAGAACTGGTCTTGTCAACAAATAATTAATTGACTTTTTACAGAGGAGATCACACAGAATCGATTGAAATTGACTATGACCCAAATGAGATATCATACAGTGAATTGCTAGATATGTTTTGGAAGCATCATGACCCAACGGCAAGGACATCAAAACAGGCATGTGGAATGAAGTAGAAAGCCTTAGTTTTTCTTTATAAATTAACATTGTGATAGCAGAACCCAATGGTTCAACAGAATCCTGAGCTAGTGCCATCCACCTCCTGTGATCACAGTGCTTCTCCCTATGATCCATATTAATGTTATCCTCTTCACTTACCCATAGTCTTTTAGGCATCACGATCTTAACATTTCTATGCAGTCTGTACAAATCATGAAGTTTCACATTCTTCAATATGTTATACTGCTTACATAATTTGTTGTAGGAATGTTTATTTCTCTGAACTTTAATTTTTAGACATTTTTGACATATAAGTGAACTTACTTTCCTACAGTACACTTCATTAATTTTGTATCATGATCAAGAGCAAAAGGAGTTGGCTGAGAGTACACTGAAAGAAGAGGAAAAAAATAAATCTGCGTGTATTGTCACAAAAGTTTTACCTTCTAGAGAATTCTATGATGCTGAAGAGTAAGTAACATGTGTTTTATGTTGCAATAAATTGTATTTAATGGCTTGATGCAGGTGTAAGAACTGAATATTCTTTTTGCAGTTACCATCAGAAATATCGTTTACAGCAGCATCCATTGCTTATGGAAGCAGTAGGTCTGGTTCCTGGAGATAAGCTGAAAAGCTCTCATCTGGCTGCAAGACTTAATGGTTATGTTGTTGGCAGAGGTGGTGTGTCCCAGTTTGATGCTGAAGTGTCACGTCTGGGTTTGGACGAGAAAACAGCAGATTATGTTCGTAAACTGGTGGTTAAATATGAAGGCCAAGGATTGTTTTGCTAATTTCCTTTTCTTATAAGAGTAACTTGTTCAAAATGTAGTCTTCTAAAGGAGGCCTGCACAAATCCTGGGTGCTGTGTTGCCATGGCAACTAGAATTTTTTGTATATTACTTAGATGGGTTTGTATCGTTGCATATTATTACATAACATTTTCAAATTTGTGTCGTGTAGTTCTGATTATATCATGTAGGGGCAACTTCAGTTTTTCTGTTTCTGATGTATATATTTTCTGGTTCCTAGTTTTTGGAGATGATTTAAACTTGTAGAAAATTGTGCACGCCTATTTTAAAGTAATGTGAATGAAAATATATAATCTTTCAATGCTGGTGTTTATTATGTGTGAGTATTTGAAGAAAATGAGAATGGTTTTAAATTGATGTAATAGTAATTGAAAGTTTTTAAATGCCAATTAATTTATCAAACTGCCTTTGCATCAGTTCTATTTATATATCTTTATTGGCTAGACTTTATGTATTGCTATGCAGTTTTAAAATTTATTACTACTTTAATTCTTAAAGGTTCTTATTTGGATGAGCCCAGTGAGAATGGGAGCAAGGAGAAAAAACACCAATTTATTGACAGATACATGTAAATGGCTTTAGAATCAAACTTTTAATTGAAGTACCATGAAAGTGTACATTTATAAGAGTTGATTAAATCCCCCCCAGCCAACAAAACCTTTATAATGAATTTTGTGAATTTTTACATGCTAACATTTGGGTAAAATATTTTGTTGGCAATAATGGCTGTTAGGAATACAGATACATTAATGGTATTTTAATATTGCAATGCATCTCAGGAAAATAAATTATGCCAATGTACGCTAAATAGAGGCAATGTTCCATTGGTTACAGTGGCAATAAAGTGTTGAACTTTTTGGGATATTTGGAATCCAGTCCATCAAATAAGTTTCCTTTATTTTGTCCCTACTAACAAATTAAAAACCAAATTGTATGCATTTTGCCCTGATTTCTTCAACTCGGTATGAGACGGGTAGAAAACCGACATCATGTAGAATGAACCCGTCATAATACCATCCCAAGTGTGTCTTTGCACTTTATTTTTTTCTTGCCATTATGTCCAGATCAACTCTGGGGATGGGGAAGTGTTTTTTTCTGGGAATAAGTCTGTTTTGTGTGTGTGAAGCTGATATCTCATTTTCATCTGGTGCCAACGTCTGAAGTGCATGGAGTGCTATGTCTAGGCGCCTATATATCTAAATTGAGTGACAAGTAGGCACATGTACTACTTACGCTTAAGCTTTTCACTGCTCCATAGTAATTTAATTTTGTGTATGTTTACATGTACCATATCGTAATTCGTATTCTAAGTAGATATCTCTTAGTTAAAAAATGCTGCTGGTTTAAAAATGAGCTTTCCGAGTCTGGCCCAGAGTAGCATATGCAGAGAGTTTTTGTCCCACTCTCATTTTCTATAATCATACAAGGAAACATTGTATTGAACTAAAGTTAATGCATGCTGGTTAATGAATAAAGAAATAAAATTAAGTCATAGCTGAAATTAGAACAGAAAGCAGAATAGTATAACAAATAATTTTCTTTATTTTACCAATATTGGTAATGTCATAAACTGAAAATGAAGTAATCAACTGTAAGATATTAAACCTATGTGCGTTGTGTTTTAGCATCCAAGATGATCCCCTCGTGGAAGCCCCAGCCATTTTAATAAAAAATAAATGCAGTATAAAATAATGACTTGTACATTGTAACTGTTTCAATGCAGCAAAAAATATGGAGGTAAATTACGTAACTTTCTTACCAACTGAGCTACCGTGTCTTCATCTCTCAACTGTTTATTATTCGCTGAAAGATAGATGGCAATAATATGTATAGCCTTAGATTCGTACAGATTGTCCATTGTCTTGTCAAGTAGACTGAAAATTCACACTATTGGATAATTATGGACGTACGACTGTTCGTAGTTTTGTTTTTGTGGTACTTTAGTTATGATGCATTATGTACACCACCGCTACCAGTTGTCATGTGGCATGGAATGGGTATGTATGGAGTTTTCTTTCAATGTCAACTTTAAATGTTGTTATTGTATCTTTTTCTGTTAACGAATTAACGCTAATAAAAATTTTAATTAAAACTACCCTTTTATTACAGGTGATTGTTGTTGTAATCCCCTCAGCCTTGGCAGAATAAAGACGATAATTGAAAACAATGCACCTGGCATTTATGTGAATTCATTGAAAATTGGATCATCAATTGTGGAGGCCAGTATTCTATTTGTCACTTTCTGAGTGTTGTGGAAACGGTGAGAATTATTGTTCCTTATTTAATTCATCATGGTGTACATCATGATGTATTTTATGTTCTGGACTGTGTAGAGGTTAATGCAAAGTAACACAACTTACACATAAAATTTCATCCAGATCTGATTCGACTGGGCAGACAGAAGGACAGACACGATCAGCCCATAATGTGTTCTTGCAATGCACTTCGAGCAAAGAACGCATAAAAATATGTATTATTTTCATTAAAAAGTAATAGTGTTGTAACCTAACTATATAAATATATAATGTATAGTAATTTTTTTGTCTGTGTTTCAGGATATTGAGAATGGATTTTTCCTAAATGCAAATAAACAGGTGGAAGAAGTTTGTAAGCAAGTAGCTAATGATCCAGAGTTGAAGGATGGATATAATGCATTGGGATTCTCTCAGGGTGGACAGTTTTTGTATGTTGACTATGTATTTTATCACACATTGGCTTTGTTGCATTATGGCTATAATTTTGCTTTCAAGAAATGGTTTATGTAGTGTATACAGTACAGAAGAAAGAATGTGTTCAAATGGGAAAACACTAATAATATTGAGGTGTGGTGGTGGGTGCAAACAATGAGCCCTTCTTTCTTCTCTGCAATAATGAAATATGTAACATATCACTGCAATAAATATCCCACTTGCTCTAATGATTATGTTGACAAATAGAGGGTTTTCTGTTATTACATGTTCTGTTGGACATGTTTGTTGAAATAATAAATACGAGTGTAACTCGTCACCAGACGTTACTTACCAGTGGTTATGTATGTAAAAATGTTTCCATTTATGAGTTTGCAGATGTTGTTAATAATATGTGTCACAACAGTAATTTATTGTATAAGATTGATTGTTCGTACTCATCACTGCGTGGTGTATATATGACTTAATATCTGTTTGTTTAATTTCCAGACGTGCAGTTGCTCAGCGTTGCCCATCACCACCTATGTTGAATCTCGTTACTTTTGGTGGCCAGCATCAAGGGATTTATGGATTACCGCACTGTGGATATCCAAATAAGTGGTGTAATTACATTCGTGAACTACTTACATACGGAGCTTATTGGAGGTAAATTTTAGAATGGTTAAATTCTTGTGGAAACAGAATGTAGGTATTAATAATTTTTTAGAAAATATGAAAATCTGTATTCATGAAGATGCTCCATGCGTCGATTGATTGGTCCTTTGTTTCTTGTAATGCAAACCGTTAATACATATTGTAAAGTTGATACAGCATTATAAAATAAGAAAATCTAACAGAAGAGGCCACCGTAACACAACGGGTGCAGATGTTCTTATGCAGAGAAAAATAAAAGTTGTCGTTTGTTTGCAGCTGGGTTCAGAATGATCTGGTTCAAGCAGAATACTGGCACGACCCACTGAAAGAAGAAGAGTATCGAAACCGCAGCGTCTTCCTTGCGGACGTAAATAATGAAAGAGTAAAAAACAAAACCTATATAAAAAATCTGCTGAAACTGAAGAACTTCGTGATGGTGAAATTTAATAACGATACAATTGTCGAGCCAGTAGAAACAGAATGGTTTGGGTTTTACAGACCAGGGCAAAGTACTGAGGTGATAACACTTCAGGACAGTGAACTGTATGTTGAGGTGAGTTTGATCTGCGGTGTTCAGACCGTTCTGAAAGACGAACAGCCGATTCTTCATCAGTTGAGTTCTTCTGAGAAATAAATTGCTGAATATTTTGAGCTGTATTTGTGAATAAATTGTTGCTGATTTTTTGTGTTTGGATATATTTAGTTTTATCTACATTTAATTGTGTCCTGACGTGTTGTGTCGCATTCCACAACCTTGGTTATTCACTGAGAGATAATGAAGTTATTGCTTCCAGGATCGTCTTGGACTGCGACAAATGGACAAACTTGGCAAACTCAGGTTCTTGGCTGTGGATGGAAATCATCTCCAGTTTAGTGAAGATTGGTTTGTCGAGAATATCGTGGATAAGTATCTTAAATGAGTTAACGTTTAAGGTTAAGATTTGTTTGTCACATATCGAACAACAGGGAAGAATAGCGTAATACTTCATACGTTTTATAATCTTGACTTGACTTTTATTTATTTAAAAATACTTTTAGTGGTTAGTCTCTCTAGTGCTTTGGGGTTTGCATTTTGATGAGACTGGGTCATGTTTTAGATCGTGCCATTGGTTGGGCTATAACCACATAACACAAAATTTGTGAATCGGCAGTCTCGCTTTTCGTGCGCAAATGATCCGAGCGGTTTGTCACGGAAAGAGAACTAGAAAAACTTTGCTGTAGCGCGAGAGAGGAACGACGCAACTCCGATGATGACCACTAGGAGCGCGACTGCTGACATGGCAGTAAGATGGTGACTCCGAAAAAGAAGAAGAAGAAGGGAGAGAGAGAGAGAGAGCGTCTTTTGTGTTCGATTCCATTCCACAGAGTCTGCGACCACTGCTTGGTGGGGTTTTTGGAGGAGTTCCATAAAAACGTGTGAATTTAGTTCACTTTCGCAGCTTGAGTCACCATTTTACTGCCTTGTTAAATAATTGTGCTCGTAGTAACTATACTTAAAGTAACGTCACTTCTCTTTAATGCCACAAACAATTTTTTGAAGGTCTTCTTTGGAATAGAGTTTAGTGGGTTAATTTTTTTATACTCGTTAGTTGTTTTGAAATTGCGCGGATCATTTTTTTTTCTCTGTACACTGAAAAGAAACAGATTCAGGTGTTCTGTATAACTTACGAAATGTATTTACCAGGCCGCAGTCTGAATCTGCCTTGTGTTAAATGTTTATTGTGCCACATGCCAAAGAAAGGGTTTTGTTCTTTTGTACCAAAGAGCATTTATTTGTATATAAATTGATTTTAAAATATGTGTTGCGCATTGATTGTGTTATTCTGGGTTTGTCTTCTTCTAGTATCAGCTCCGTAGTCTGATATTGGTTGGTCATTCTGGTTTATATAGATGAAAAAAGTGCACTTAGTGGAAGAATGTCTGATGGATATTTTGAAATTCAGATGAATAATTGAACAATTAACATGTAGATCACTTGATGAAAGTTTTAGTGATAAAATTATAAAAATCTGTTGAAAAGTCTTGGCTACTTTTTCTTGAAAGAATAGGCTACTCTGAGCCGTGGCATTTGTGGAGAATTTTCAGCTGTTTCTTTGAATGTTTTCTAACGTTTGATAGGACGGGGTTTGGCTCACCACGAGGCACAGACACATCCATGCCTCGAGTGGGATCTGAACCCGTGATCCCAGCATTTGAGTGGCCGTACCTCAGGCACGGCATTTTACTCCTCACCCGTTCTCTTACGTCACACATCACCTCTCAACTCTGACCTCTGCTGTCACGTTACACCACTCACCTCCAACTTTTCCCAACCTCATCTTACTTCGCATAGCTCGACCTAGCCTGTCCTGACCTCAAATCTCCGCACTTATCGAGACAGATCGGTGAATAAATTGACTGATTTACTGTCTGGACGGCCAGGGTCGTTTCCGAGGAGGGTCTTTGCCACCATTTCTGGGTCTCGCTCGTGCTTCAGGCGATGGTTACCACAATTTCTGTTCCTGGAGGTGAAAGGTCTGAAGCGTGAAGCTGACCACTCAGCTTCCTCGTTTGCCAACGTAGAATGTGTGGAGCTTTACATTCGCATCTCCTCTATATCTTTATAGAGTCGTACTTAGGCACAATTTCATCTTTATCTTTACCTTATAGTCTTTGTATTTATATGTATAAATGTCTTTTGTTTTATTTGCAGATTTTTATGAAATTTACTAGGCAGATTCTGCCACAATTCATAATCACTTGCTGCAAAGAGCCCTTGAGACATTAGCCTGACTGATCGATTAGATTGTTCGGTGGTTTCCTTAAGAATGCTAGTTTCTTGATAAAGACTGAAACGTGCTTTGGGTCCCCCCCCCCCCAAGGCATTATTCTTTTGGCCCGATACATTCGAATCACTGGAAGTGGATTTCTAAGATTTGATTGTTGTAACATTTTCTTTCCTTTCCAGTTTTTACAGGTCCATTCACTGGAGATAAATAAGATACAATAAAGGTCTTCTGTAAATGCGAATTCACTCTACTCGCCGACGAAAAGTACTTTCGACTTTTTATATAGAAACGCGGACTGAGACCCCATTTTATTTATTAGCAATCTTTTTATACGTTTTGGAAAGCTTTGGCCCATGACTTATTTCAACTTCAAAAGACTTTATTAATTTGAAATATTTTTAAGTTTTTCTCTTTTTATCGGAAAGTCACAATGGCTTCATCCGGCCTTCAGCTTGTGAAAAGGACGGTAACTCGGAAAAATGAAACAAAGTTTATCTCCCCCCCCTCCTCTACCCCATTTGCTGCTATTACTATTGCTTTTGTGATATTCGTATTGTTGGAAATAGTTCTATTTGTGCTCATGGATTGAAATACGTTTATTACAACCGAGTTGCAGTTAACATTTTAGACATGGTATAGCTTTTTATAATTACTCTCCGACTACAAATTTAATTATACCGAACTGCACGACTTTACAGTTTGTTAACGAAAATACGAGGGTGGTGATGATGATGATGGAGGCAGCAAGGACCTCTGAAACGTCGTTCGTGGTGCTTACTTAAGCACCACGAACAAATTTAATTTTCCTACCTGTGAGTCCTTTGCGTTGATTTATCACTAGAAATGGGCCCATTTCGTATTTTACACCAATGCGTGTTTCTTAACATGTTACTGAAACGTTAAGTTAACAGCGTCCTGACCATAGCCCAGTACATCATATTAATTCTAGATAGGAAGGCTCTGGAATGGAATGAGTTTGATGAAAGTATTTGCATGGATGCGATTTATTTTCGTTTCGTTAATCATTAGTTCAATATTTTGGTGGATATCTAAATAAAAAAAAATAATCATGTTTTGTGGTTTGCTCCGTAGAATTCTTGTTCATGCCCTTTGTTACGCTACACAGCAGAACACACTGAAGGTGATAATCGAGTAGAAATGGGGATCAGAATATTCAGGAATATAAGATGAAAATGTTTCAAGAGTATTCTTTGAATTTGTTAAGAAGAAAAAAATTCATAAGCGCAAATACTCGGTCGACGTGGTTGGTGTAGGTCTGTCTTGTGATAAGTTCATTTGAAGCTTCACGATCATAATTTTATATGCATTCTTATCTTTGTGTGTCTTATTTCCTAGGTCCACGTTTTCTTCTGGATACATTGTTCTTAAAGACTTTGAACTTATGCATTTATATTAGGGCGGGAGACCAAGTTTTACAACCACATAGAGCAAGTAATATCATAGTGTCTAGATTTAGAGACTAGCAATGACGAAATTGCAATTTTAGAAAATTCGAAACGCCGCGATACTGCGGCAACTTCTTCAGCTCTGCTGTTGGGCTTGTAGCCTAAACAGGACTTGTAGGCGCA